>NC_042988.1:27585920-27778420 GCF_901001165.1 Salmo trutta | reverse complement strand
AATATATCTATCTCTACAATAGACTATTAGGTCTCACATGTATACAAGTTACCGCTTCTTATGACTGGTTAATAAACCTATCTCACATGCACATAATTTTTCCCCTGCTGATATCCTTCTTGAAACTTTCTCTCTCTCTTTCTCTGTTCCTTTATCACTTTCTTCTTTCTTTACACTTGCCTTCTTGCCTTCTTTTCCCGGGCTTCAGACAGCCACACCCTGGCTGAATCTAACCCTCAACCTGCTGCTTCCCTTAATTATCTACATACGTCTTATGTACCTGCTTTATCATAGTTTATCTACATACATCTTATGTATCTGCTTTATCATAGTTTCTAGTTTATCTACATACGTCTTATGTATCTACTTTATCATAGTTTATAGTTTATCTACATCTAGGCACCCTTCAAAACCATACTTCTTCCTCCACTTAGGTACAGTTTACATGCACTTCTATTTAATCATAGATTTTAGTTTGTCTACGTCCAGACTCCCTACAAAACCATACACGTGTCTTTAGATTCCATATATCTCTCGTCCCCGGTTAATTCCGGGACCTCCTTTGAGGATTTACCTCCCATCGTTAGTAAACCCTCTCCTTTGTTCTCTTCTTGGAACTTGTTCTCTTCTTGGAACTTAGAATAATTATTGTTATGACTTTTGATAGATTATTAGGTCTCACGTATACGGGTTAAACAATTATACAACCATTATGCCGTTCCTTATGACTCTCGACGGATTAATATATATATCTCACATGCCAATAACTATCCCTCTGCTGATATCGCGACTGTCTTAGACCACCTCACTATCATAACTAGTTTATATTGGTAATGGCTTTAACTACCTTGAGTCATCGCGGACCCACTTGCATTTGTTGATTTTTACATCTGGCCTCCCCACGCTTTATATTTATTCAGATACTCATGCCTCAAACCTTCTCCAAATAAATGCTGAAAAACGGTATACCGAACAAAAATCCTGCTGGATTTTTAGTGGTAATTATCCTTTCTTCAATAGATTAAAATACCTGTTTGATTTTTACATCTGGCCATCCCCCCGCTTTATATTTATCTAGATACTTTGTTACTTTTGAACTTTCTCTATATAAACTTCTAAAAACGGTATACCGAATGAAAATCCTACTGGACTTTAGTGATTATCACCTTACCTACACAAGATTTATAACGATGTATACGTCTAATGCAAGTTTAGATCCTACCCCCAAAATCCATAAATAAAGACTATTTTATCGAATGAAGGTTTCGGATTAAATAAAGATTACTGACCTTATTCTTCCAGCTGAGAATTCAATGTAGGTTGGATCTCGTCACCGTTTCTGTCGTGTACCAGTTCGCCACCGGCCTGAAATGGACCCTCAATTTCAGAGGTCAGGTCTTTATCTTATGGATCTCTGATCCGCCCGTGCACGGTTTTCAGCACTCCCATGGGACGACAGAAACAGGTATTGAGATCCGGCTCGAAGGACCAGGTTGTCACGAGAATTTTTATCCCAATGGTTTAACTCAACTATCACTCAAGCTTTGTCTACTTCCCCAGAGGTCGTAAATCTCCGGTTAATAAAGAATTAGACAACGTCTCAGATTCTGCAATAGATCAATACTTTATTCAGAGAGTACTCTGACTTCAAAATGAGAACACAATCCTTTTATAACATACACACAAATGAACTCACATCAGTAGAAACTCCACCTCTCTTTAGGTGGGCTGTATTTTTCCACAATACTAACACATAGTTTCTCATTATCTTCTGCAAGCCTAGCCATTTCTAACATTTACTCCCCTACCTAGGTTGGGGAGGCCTCTTTCCTGTTATTGGTTTCAGAGTTCTCACAAGTCGGCAGTTCAGTTGGCCATGAGTGTCTCAACTATACCCAGATCATATTGTGAAATAGTAACACAATGGCCTAGTCACACACATTATTGAATTATGACTCTTAACAGATTTCATACAATTATATGGTTTCAGGGTGGAATACTTTAGTCATTATCTTAAACATACAAATTATTCTATCATACATACATGCAGACACAGCATCATTCAAAGACTGGAATTTGATACTCCTGGCATTGGATATGACTGAAAAATTCTCTCAGACATTCATACCTGTACTGCACCTTTATTTGCCAAGGCAGAGTACGTGATCAGTGAATATATTAAATGTACAGGCTACAATGTGGGGATCACATGCATGGTAATAACTACATGTATATATTACTTGCATCCTTGGCACAAAGTTATATTATATTCTACTCAATCCATACTCAATAGATTGGCTAGATAGCTAGCTATACATCCATAGGCATACAGGTATTGTTATCCTCCACTGGAGAATAAGCAAAAACATATCTAGCTACGTTATTTCATCTAACTGCATTGCATGGCAAATATCAGCAAGGCAAGCTTACAAAATTATACATTCAAATTGCCTTAAATGCTTTAGGTATCTAGATTCTTTACATCTACTGTTTCACAAGACGACAGCCTGGTTTGCTGGTTGTTTCAGGAGTCCCTAAAACAAACAACCAGAACTACAATTTCACTCATGCCACAACACCCATAAAGCTAGCCAGCTAGCTTTCGTAAATTAACTTGATGATAAAAAAATATGCATAATCGTTTGTCTCTACATTAACTAACATATTCCTGTCAACTGTAATTTCTTTGCATGATTTGTTATGACATTATAATCACATACATTTGCTTCCATCCTAGTATTTTTGTCAGCAATCTTTGCTGAAGAAAGTCTCCAGCCTTGGGTCGCATAGTGACAAATTCTTCATGGGAACCACTCGATATGATTGGTCATCGCCCAGCGGTCGCCGCTGGGTGATGAAGGTCCCCCGCCCTCTCCGCTTTCCTTCCATTGAAATGAACGGGAAGCGGTGTTTCAGCACACGGCATCCTGTTCTAGTGTATCATGCCCCTCACGCAGCTGCCAAACTGAGCAGAGACACCACTCCTAAGCAGAGAGCTCACTGAACAAAGTGTGCAGTTGCACTTGGCCAAAATCAATTCCAGTAATTAATGAAATAATTATAAATGTACTCTGACACCATGCAATCCACCAGGTCTGCGACCCACTTTGGGTCAAGACGCACACTTTAAAACCTGTTGAGGACAGACGTTCCGCTAGCGGAATGCCTAGCCAACATCCAATGGAACAGCAGGGTATATAAACCTTAAAAATGTAATAATTTCAATTTTTCAAACATATGACTATTTAACACCATTTTAAAGATACACTTCTCCTTAATCCAACCACATTGTCCGATTTCAAAAAGGCTTTACAGTGAAAGCAAAACATTAGATTATGTTAGGAGAGTACATAGACAAAAATAACCACACAGCCATTTTCCAAGCAAAAATATATGTCACAAAAACCCAAAACACAGCTAAATGAAGCACTAACCTTTGACGATCTTCATCAGATGACACTCCTAGGACATCATGTTACACACTACATGTATGTTTTGTTCGATAAAGTTCATATTTATATCCAAAAACAGCATTTTACATTGGCGCATGATGTTCAGAAAATGTATTCCCACCAAAAACTTCCAGTGAATTTACAAAAATACTCATCATAAACGTTGACAAAATACACAACCATTTTTTAAAGAATTATAGATACAGTACTCCTTTATGCAACCGCTGTGTCAGATTTTAAAATAGCTTTACGGAGAAAGCACATTTGTCAATATTCTGAGTACATAGCTCGCCATCACAGCAAGCTATACAGACCCCCGCCAAGTTCGGGGTCACCTAAACTCAGAATTAGTATTATAAATATTCTCTTACCTTTGCTGATCTTCGTCAGAATGCACTCCCAGGACTGCTACTTCCACAAGAAATGCTGTTTTTGTTCGAAATAATCCATATTTATGTCCAAATACCTCCGTTTTGTTCGTGCGTTCAGGTCACTATCCAAAGGCACCAATTTGTAAGTCGCTCTGGATAAGTGCGTCTGCTAAATGACGTAAATGTAAAGGCATAATGCGCGAGCGCAATTCGAGACACAAAAAGTCAAAATGTTCCATTACCGTACTTAGAAGCATATCAAACGTTGTTTAAAATCAATCTTTATGGTATTTTTAACGTAAAAATGCGATAATATTCCAACCGGACAATAGCGTATTCATTCAAGGAGAAAAAGAAGGAACAGCGTGCTCGCGGGGCCGCGCATATTCAATCCCTTTGTCCCCAGGCAGTCCACTCAGTGACTGAGCTTCTATACTCTGCCCGGTTACAGGAGACAGATGAAACAACTTTCTGAAGGCTTTTGACAGCCAATGGAAGCCTTAGGAAGTGCAACGTGACCCCACAGACACTGTAGTTTCGAAAGGGATTAGATAGAAGAACTACAATTCTCAGATCCTCCACTTCCTGGTTGAATTCTTCTCAGGTTTATGCCTGCCATATGAATTCTGTTATACTCACAGACACCATTCAAACAGTTTTAGAAACTTCAGAGTGTTTCCTATCCAAATCTACTAATAATATGCATATTCTATGCAAGAGTAGTAACCAGTTTAATTTGGGTACGTTTTTCATCCGGCCGTGAAAATACTACTCCCTATCCTCAATTAAGAAAGGCTGGTATACAGTAATCATATGCCTATGAACCAAAGTTATACTGTTAGCACTGAGGCAGTGTGCCCTAGTAGGAAGTCACCCTCACCCTGCACTATCAGCTCCAATATAATAACATTGACATGTCTCCTTCTGATAATGATCCCAGAAAAGTGCTAAAAATAGCCCACATTAACATACAATGCCTTCGGAAAGTATTTAGAACCCTTGACTTTTTACACATTTTGTTAAGTTACAGACTTATTCTAAAATGTATTATATAAAACAAATTCCTCAATAATCTACACACAAAACCCCATAATGACAAAGCGAAAACAGGTTTTTAGAAATGTTATCAAATTTATTAAAAATAGAAAACAGAAATACCTTATTTACGTGAGTATTCAGACCCTTTTCTATGAGACTCTAAATTGAGCTCAGGTACATCCTGATTCCATTGATCATCCTTGAGATGTTTATACAACTTGATTGGAGCCCACCTGTGGTAAATTCAATTGATTGGACATGATTTGGAAAGACACACACCTGTCTATATAACATCCCACAGTTGACATTACATGTCAGAGCAAAAACCAAGCCATGAGCTCGAAGGAATTGTACGTAGCGCTCCGAGGCAGGATTGTGTTGAGGCACAGATCTGGGGAAGGGTACCAAAAACATTTCTGCAGCATTGTAAGTCCCCAAGAACACATTGCCCTCCATCATTCTAAAATGGAAGAAGTTTGGAACCACCAAGACTATTTCCCAAGCTGGTCGCCCGGCGAAACTGAGCAATCGGGGGAGAATGGCCTTGGTCAGGGAGGTGACCAAAACCTAATGGTCACTCTGACAGAGTTCTAGAGTTCCTCTGTGGAGATGGGAGAACCTTCCAGAAGGACCACCATCTCTGTAGCACTCCACCAATCAGACCTTCATGGTAGAGTGGCCAAACGGAAGCCACTCCTCAGTAAAAGGCACATGGCAGCCCGCTTGGAGTTTGCCAAAAGGCACCTAAATGACTCTCATACCATGAGAAACAATATTCTCTGATCTGATGAAACCAAAATTGAACTCTTTGGCCTGAATGCCAATCGTCACGTCTGGAGGAAACCTGACACCATCTCTACGGTGAAGCATGGTGGTGGCAGCATCATGCTGTGGGGATGTTTTTCAGCGGCAGGGACTGGAAGACCTGTTAGGATCGAGACAATGAGAAACGGAGCAAGGTACAGAGAGATCCTTGATGAAAACCTGCTCTAGAGCACTCAGGACCTCACACTGGGGAGAAGGTTCACATGCCAACAGGACAACGACCCAAAGCACACAGCCAAGACAACAATGGAGTGGCCCAGCCAGAGCCTGGCCTTGAACCCGATGGAACATCTCTGGAGAGACCTGAAAATAGCTGTGCAACAACGCTCCCCATCCAACCTGACAGAGCTTGAGAAGATCTGCAGAGATGAATGGGAGACACTCCACAAATACAGTTGTGCCAAGCTTGTAGTGTCATACCCAAGAAGACTCAAGGCTGTACAGAGTACTGAGTAAAGGGTTTGAATACTTATGTAAATGTAATATTTCATTTTTTTAATGTTTAAATAAGCAAACATTTCTAAAATGCTATTTTTGCTTCATAATTATAGGGTATTGTGTGTGGATTGATGAGGGGAAAAAACAATTTAATACATTTAGAATAAGGCTGTAACATAACAAAATGTGGAAAAAGTCAAGGGGTCTGAATACTTTCCATAGGCACTGTATGTAGCCTAAGAAACAAGGTTTATGAAATCAATAACTTGCTAATAACAAATGGCCTTCATATTCTGACTATCTCTGAAACTCACTTAGATAATACCTTTAATGATACAGTGGTTTATAAATGGTTTATAAATCATGTTTATAAAATCTACAGAAAAGACACATATGTCAATGGGGGCGGTGTTGCGGTCTATATTTCGAGCCACATTTCTGTAAAGCTTACAGAGGATCTCGTGTTAAATACTGTTGAAATCTGACTCTTTTGGGTAAAACACTGGGGTAAATCCTCATTTCAAACTCGCCTAAAACTCACCTAAGCCCCTTCTTGTGGGTAGCTGCTATAGACCACCAAGTGCTAACAGTCAGTATCTGGGTAATATGTGTGAAATGCTTGATAATGTATGTGATATCAACAGAGAGGTATATTTTCTGGGTGGCCTTAATATTGACTGGCTTTCATCAAGATGCATACTCAAAAAAAAGCTTCAAACTGTAACTAGTGCCTGCAACCTGGTTCAGGTTATCAGACAACCTACCAGGGTATTTAAAAACAGCACAGGAATTAAATCATCCACGTGTATTGATCACATCTTTACTAACGCTGCAGAACTCTGCTTTAAAGCAGTATCCAAATCCATCAGATGTCGTGTTCACAATATAGTATCCATATCTAGGAAAACCAAAGTTCCAAAGGCTGGGCCTAATATAGTGTATCAGAGGTCATACAATACGTTTTGTAGTGATTCCTATGTTGATGATGTTTAAGAATATTTGCTGGTCTGTGCTGTGTAATGACGAGCAACCAGACACTTGACACATTTATGAAATTGATAATTCCAGTTACTAATAAGCATGCACCTATTAAGACAATGACTGTAAAAAATGTTAAATCCCTGTGGATTGGTGAGGAATTGAAAAATGATATGGTTGAGAGGGATGAGGCAAAAGGAATGGCAAATAAGTTTGGCTGCACAACCGATTGGCAAATGCACAAAAAAAATTGAAATCATGTGACTAAACTGAATAAAAAGAAGAAGAAACTATACTATGAAGCAAAGATAAATTCTATAAAGAATGATGGAATGATAGCAAAAAGCTTATAAATTACATTTTGGGCAAAAAGGCAAACTCCGCTCCATCATTCATTGAATCAGATGGCTCATTCATCACAAAACCCACTGATATTGCCAACTACTTTAATGATTCTTTTTAAATCGGCAAGATTAACAAATTTAGGCATGACATGCCAGCAACAAATGCAGTCACTACACATCCAAGTATAATTGACCAAATTATGAAAGACAAGGATTGTAATTTTGAATTCCAAAAAGTGAGTGCGAAAGAGGTGAAAAAATCTTATCAAAAATGACAAGACACCCAGGTCTGACAACTTAGATGGAAAATCACTGAGGATAATAACGGACGATATTAGCACTCCTATTTGCCATATCTTCAATCTAAGCCTACAAGAAAGTAAGTGCCCTCATGCCTGAAGGAAAGCAAAATTCATTCCGCTACCCAAGAATAGTAAAGCCCCCTTTAATGTCTCAAATAGCCAACCAATCAGCCTGTTACCAACCGTTAGTAAACGTTTGGAAAAGATTGTTTGACCAAATACAATGTTATTTTACAGTAAACAAATTGACAGACTTTCAACACGCATGGCACTTATACAAATGACTGATGATTGGCTGAGAGAATTTGACAATAAAAAGATTGTGGGAGCTGTTTTGTTAGACTTCAGTGTGGCTTTAGACATTATCGATCATAGCCTGCTGCTGGAAAAACATGTGTTATGGCTTTACACCTCCTCCTATATTGTAGATAAGGCGTTACCTGTCTAACAGAACACAGAGGGTGTTCTTTAATGGAAGCCTCTACAACATAATCCAGGTAGAATCAGGAATTACCCAGGTCAGCTGTCTAGGCCACTTTTTTTCAATCTTTACTAATGACATGTCAGTGTGTCTATGTATGCTGTCATGACGTTGGCCTCTTTGGGTACAGGAAGGACAGTTGACCCCCTCCCCTTTGTACCATCACCCAACCTACCTTCCCCCCAACCCAGGGTTGTAAAAATTCCAAGAGGAGAATCTACTACCACATGTTTCATAGAGAGACAATATAGTCATATTACCATAAAACTGTTTATATAATAGCCTCAGCGATGAGACTGGCATCATAATGGTTGTATAAAATGTATTAATAAGGATAAAGCTATTTGTAATACATTGAGATGCTATGTACTGATGTTAATGTGATAGAATTGTATTTCTGTAACCAAGTCTAACTCAGTCATAGGCACGCCCCCAGGGACACAGACAGGACCAGGCGTCATTTGACAAGCCTGTTCTATGGGCACTATAAAACACCCCCTTGATTTACATTTCTATAGACCAGGCCTGCACTCCATGGCCATTAGGTTTTATCATCCAAGTACTCTACTGAAAGTGAACCATACCACGTGGTTAACTTTTAGACTATCGATATCGACAGAATAAGAACAAGTCTTTGATATTAATTATTAGTCTGCAGCTAAGTAAATTATATCATCGAACGCGAAGACCAACGAAACATCCATTCTATGACGACATTAATGAATGTCGCTCTGAAAGATCCATTCTAACCGAGAGAGAGAGAACGCGGACAAAACTCTCCATCAGAACATAACTCTTCAAAAGGGATCCCGACGACACATGAGCGTAAATATATATTGATTGCAATTGTTCCCGAATGAGTGAGCCTTCAATTGTCAATTGTTAATATTAATGAACTCTGTGTAACTTCTCAGTTTACCGTTTATGACCCATTGTCTAACAGACCAGCCATGCTTGTTAGCCATTAGGGCACATTACTATACCAATCCTTTGTGACGATAATTACTGTTTGTATGTTTTCTGTTAATTACTTAGTGTAGTAAATAAATGATTTTAAGACAATTGATGTATGGATGATTTTAGTAAAGACTGGGTTCGTGCAGATACAACAATTTACGACATTTGGAATGAGACTGGACGCGAGGTAAAATACACCATTCAAACCAGAAGATAAATCGGCCAATATTATCATATAGGAAAGTTATATTAGGAAAATTATAACTTTGTAATCTGAATATTTTTCGTGGTGCCCCGATCTCCTAGTAAATTACAATTAAACGATTAATCAGTTTAATCGCGTGATAATAATTACAGGGAGTTAATTGATAAACCTATCTTCAGTTTAATGGTACCCCAAAGACACGACAATGCGGATGACAACACTTTACATGCCAGCTACTATAGTGTGTGAAATTACTGCCACACTTAACGAAGAGCTGCAGTCAGTTTCAGAATGTGTGGCAAGAAATAAGTTAGTCCTAAATATTTCAAAAACTAAAAGAATTGTATTTGGGACAAATCATTCACTAAACCTCAACTAAATTTGTAATGAATAATGTGGAAATTGAGCAAGTTGAGTTGACAAACCTGGATTGTAAACTGTCATCGTCAAAACATATTGATACGACAGTAGCTAATATGGGAAGAAGTCTGTCCATAATAAAGTGCTGCTCTGCCTTAACAACACTGTCAACAAGGCACGTCCATAAAGGCACTAGTTTTGTTGCACCTGGACTACTGTCCAGTTGTGTGGTCTAGCACACAGCTCAGACACCCATGTATGCCCCACAAGACATGCCACCAGAGGTCTCTTCACAATCCCCAAATCAAGAACAGACTATGGGAGGTACACAGTGCTTCACAGAGCCATGGCTACATAGAACTCTATTCTGCATCAGGTAACTGATGCAAGCAGTAGAATCAGATTTCAAAAACAGATTAAAAATACACGTTATGGAACAGCGGGGACTGTGAACAGACACACAGGTACTGACACAAGCATACACGCGATAACACACGCACAAATGGATTTTGTATTGTAGATATGTGGTAGTAGAGAAGTGGCCTGAGGGCACACAATGAGTTGTGAGGGGAGACTCAGGAACACGATGGTGTTCTCCTTTGCTCTACGACCCTCAAAAGTGTCATGGGACTCGTCTGCAGGTAACCCATAAAAATGAATGGAAGTACAGAGGTAGTTTTGTGCCAACAAATTAAGGGGTTAAATATTTCCTGAGCTTTCTTATATCTCCTAGACATAGGACAGACAGTGCTTAGACTCTCCGTAATAGGCTGAGAGAGGCTGGACTGTGGGCTTACAGGCCTGTTGTAAAGCAGGTCCTCACCAGAAATCAACGTTGCCTATGGGCACAAACCCACTGTCGCTGGACCAGACAGGACTGGCAAAAAGTGTGCTTCACTGACGAGTCGCTGTTTTGTCTCACCAGGGGTGATGGTCGGATTCACTGGGGCGGTGTGTCACAGCATCATCGGACTGAGCTTGTTGTCATTGCAGGCAATCTCAACACTGTGCGTTACAGGGAAGACATCCTCCTCCCTCATGTGGTACCCTTCCTGCAGGCTCATCCTGACATGACCCTCCAGCATGACAATGCCACCAGCCATACTGCTCCTTCTGTGCGTGATTTCCTGCAAGACAGGAATGTCAGTGTTCTGCCATGGCCAGCAAAGAGCCCGGATCTCAATCCAATTGAGCACGTCAGGGACCTGTTGGATTGGAGTTTGAGGGCTAGGGCCATTACCCCCAGAAATGTCCGGGAACTTGCATGTGCCTTGGTGGAAGAGTGGGGTAACATCTCACAGCAAGAACTGGCAAATCTGGTGCAGTCGATGAGGAGATGCAATGCAGTACTTGCAGATGGTGGCCACAACAGATACTCACTGTTACTTTTGATTTTGACCCCCCCTTTGTTCAGGGACACATTATTCCATTTTTTTTGTCACGTCTGTGGAACTTGTTTAGTTTTCGTCTCAGTTGTTGAATGTTGTTGTGTTCATACAAATTTTTACACATGTTAAGTTTGCTGAAAATAGAAAATAAACGCAGTTGACATTGAGAGGAGGTTTCTTTTTTGCTTAGTTAATATATTTTTTTACTTTCACTTTCACTTGCTTAGCTAGCGAATGTAGCTAGCTATTTTGGTTACTCAAACAGAGAGGGGTGCTATGTTAGCTAGCTGGCTATATACTATCCAACACTGGAACTCTTCCAAGTCAAGGTAAGCTTTTGGTTTTATAAATGTATTGCCACCCACCAATGTAACTGCTAAACTGTTTGCTGTACAGTGTACTGCATGATTGTGGCAGGTATACTAATGCATTAGTTCTAGTAGCTATGTTGACTATGACGTTAATATGGTGAAAAGGATGTAGGCTGTGTGTAGCGGTTAGCGGTTATGGTATGAAAGTTTGGCTTGGAAATGTTTTTTTGCCTGGTCAGACAGCTGTTGTAGACAGCTGTTGCATTGTGCACGGAAGTCCACATGCAAAGGAAAAGGGTGAGAGAAGAGCGTAGATGTGAGAAGGAATTATGCTGTATATACAACGAGGAAAGGTATTAAGGTTTATATGTGGCTGCTAGTTCTGTGTTTGATCAGGGGTGTGTTCATTCTGTAGATTGTTGAAAAACTTTTCTTAAACAGAAGCAAACGGAATGAAATGGGCATAAACATACCTGAATCTTTTCAAAATAAACTTTAGTTTGCAACTGTTGGACTAATGATTACAACCTAGATCAGCTAGATGCAGGCCAGAGTGTGTAAGTTGGTATTGAATGTGTCACTGTCTGTCACCTTGACTAGTCAAATTTCTCTCGACCTGTGCACCTACGTTGTAAACCTTCATTCGTACGCTAGGTTGTATCAACCTTATGATGGGTAAAGGGAAAATCATTTAGTAGCATCATGTAGTAGCCTAAACCTATCGATGTTATATTGAGCTGGGTGAATGGAATATGAATGACAGTCATCCAATCCTCCCTCATCTTAAACGGCACCAACTGGCAAAAAAGCCTCAGTTGAAACCCCCATCTGATCATGGTTCATTTAATATGAGTAGGAGTGTAACAACTCCATCTGATTCACAGGGACCTTGTTCATTTGATGAGCAGGTCCAAAGTCTGGCACAGTACCTCAGATAACCCTTGAGTGGTACACCGCAACCCATTATACAGTACCTCAGATAACCCTTATGAGTGGTACACCGCAACCCATTATACAGTACCTCAGATAACCCTTATGAGTGGTACACCACAACCCATTATACAGTACCTCAGATAACCCTTATGAGTGGTACACCACAACCCATTATACAGTACCTCAGATAACCCTTATGAGTGGTACACCGCAACCCATTATACAGTACCTCAGATAACCCTTATGAGTGGTACACCACAACCCATTATACAGTACCTCAGATAACCCTTATGAGTGGTACACCGCAACCCATTATACAGTACCTCAGATAACCCTTATGAGTGGTACACCGCAACCCATTATACAGTACCTCAGATAACCCTTATGAGTGGTACACCACAACCCATTATACAGTACCTCAGATAACCCTTATGAGTGGTACACCACAACCCATTATACAGTACCTCAGATAACCCTTATGAGTGGTACACCACAACCCATTATACAGTACCTCAGATAACCCTTATGAGTGGTACACCGCAACCCATTATACAGTACCTCAGATAACCCTTATGAGTGGTACACCGCAACCCATTATACAGTACCTCAGATAACCCTTATGAGTGGTACACCACAACCCATTATACAATACCTCAGATAACCCTTATGAGTGGTACACCGCAACCCATTATACAGTACCTCAGATAACCCTTATGAGTGGTACACCACAACCCATTACACAGTACCTCAGATAACCCTTATGAGTGGTACACCACAACCCATTACACAGTACCTCAGATAACCCTTATGAGTGGTACACCGCAACCCATTATACAGTACCTCAGATAACCCTTATGAGTGGTACACCACAACCCATTATACAGTACCTCAGATAACCCTTATGAGTGGTACACCACAACCCATTACACAGTACCTCAGATAACCCTTATGAGTGGTACACCGCAACCCATTATACAGTACCTCAGATAACCCTTATGAGTGGTACACCACAACCCATTATACAGTACCTCAGATAACCCTTATGAGTGGTACACCACAACCCATTATACAGTACCTCAGATAACCCTTATGAGTGGTACACCACAACCCATTATACAGTACCTCAGATAACCCTTATGAGTGGCACACCGCAACCCATTATACAGTACCTCAGATAACCCTTATGAGTGGCACACCGCAACCCATTATACAGTACCTCAGATAACCCTTATGAGTGGCACACCACAACCCATTATACAGTACCTCAGATAACCCTTATGAGTGGTACACCGCAACCCATTATACAGTACCTCAGATAACCCTTATGAGTGGTACAAAGCAACCCATTATACAGTACCTCAGATAACCCTTATGAGTGGCACACCGCAACCCATTATACAGTACCTCAGATAACCCTTATGAGTGGTACACCACAACCCATTATACAGTACCTCAGATAACCCTTATGAGTGGTACACCACAACCCATTATACAGTACCTCAGATAACCCTTATGAGTGGTACACCGCAACCCATTATACAGTACCTCAGATAACCCTTATGAGTGGTACACCACAACCCATTATACAGTACCTCAGATAACCCTTATGAGTGGTACACCGCAACCCATTATACAGTACCTCAGATAACCCTTATGAGTGGTACACCACAACCCATTATACAGTACCTCAGATAACCCTTATGAGTGGTACACCACAACCCATTACACAGTACCTCAGATAACCCTTATGAGTGGTACACCACAACCCATTATACAGTACCTCAGATAACCCTTATGAGTGGTACACCACAACCCATTATACAGTACCTCAGATAACCCTTATGAGTGGTACAAAGCAACCCATTATACAATACCTCAGATAACCCTTCATGGGTGGCAGACTAAAACCCGGTACACTATACCTCAGCTAACCCGTCACAGGCAGTAGACTAACATGTTAAACTATATCTCAGCCAACCCGTTAAGGGCGATAGACTGTAAGTAACAAGGCTCAAGATTCAAAGCCTGGACATGTCATGTTCATGAATGTTGCATTTTACCTAATGAAACCCATTGCATCTGGTAACTGTAAAAAGTATATATTTTACGCCAGGATTCACATTACGGGCAGTAACTGTAGAAACAAAGTAGCTTTATTCACATCAGGGGAATTTAGCAAAACAAGGTTGATATGTTCACGTCAGGGGAAACTCCTTGTTATTTAATTTCCATTTTTGTGTATTGCACTTGCATTCAGTATGAATCACATGATTATGAAGGCATAAATGTATGAAAGCGTGTATTATTTTAAATGTATGTATTGTAGTTCTATCCTTGTGATGTATTACATCATGTTTTTGTGGACCCCAGTAAGAATAGTTGCTGCTTTAGCAGTAGCTAATGGAGATCCTAATCAAATACTAAATACCACTGACAGATCTTTTTTTTATAAACAATGACAAAATGTGGGCTTAAAATTAAGTTTAGTCATTCATTTAATTATTCGTATTCTTTTTTTAACAGGACAAATCTGAGGGGGCACGTGCCCTTGTGCCCCCTATGGGCATGACTCCTCTGGTTATAGGTGCCGGTTTGGAGAAGAGTTAGGCTCAGACGGTTTCTATACAGATATCCACACATTAAACAATTCAGAAGAACGGACAAAGAGTTACAGATTATAGATACGCCTTCAGTAACAGGATTTGTCATTAAGAAGTATTCTAAAAAATGACACCAGTTATTTCCAGGCTCCGCATTGTAGAATTCTAGAATGCCCATGAGCAGTGTTGAATATAGGGCTATAACTATTTGAAGTATCCATTTACCTCTAAGAATTCAACGCAATTGGTAATTACCTAATACAGATCTTGGATAGTTGGGTAGTGAAGCTCACCAAAAAGTGCAGGTTCTCCTTCAACTGGTTCTCCTACAAATTATCAACCTGCCTTTCTACGTGGCATTTTTTAAAAGGCTAATAACTCAGATTCATTATATAACATTAATTAGCTGAAGAAGTTCATAGATACTTATGACAAGTCTTGGAATGCATTATGACTCTTTGAAATGCATCATACCTGAATGCCTTCCCAACATTTAATTCTGAATAAATCCTGTACAGGTAGTTTATTATGAAGTGCTCCAATGAAAACTGATACGGTAAACATCTAAATCATCTTTCCCAACATAGTCTCTCGCACAGTGAGAAAGCGTGTAGATCAAATTTTAACACAGTGACGTTCTTCACATTTAAAATACCGAGTTCTGGCTATTTCCAGTGAGACTGTCACAGTTGTGTCCCTCTTGGCTCTCATGCTTCAAACAGGAAGGTTCCGGCAGATGACAGAGATGCGGCGACGGCGGGGCACTCTCTGTCCAGAGAAAATAGACTCAGCATCTTTAAGGATCTCATGTGTGAACTTATATCTGGCCTGGTCCCTGGAAGGATGCATGAAAACAGTGCCATCAGTCATTCATGACACAAGCACAATGTGTGAAATGCCAGGAGTTGTATCAAGTGTTTCAGAGTATGAGTGCCGATTTAGGATCAGTTTAGCCTTTAAGATCACAATGAATATGAATACATGGACCAGTGTTGGTCAATTCCAATTTAATTTGAAATTCCAATGAATTCACTCATGAAGAGGAGAATTTACTGTACGTTGAATTCAAATCGAATGTCAACAACCTTATGGAATTAAATTGGAATTAGAATTGTGAAAAAAATAAATCTTTGGAATTGAATTGGAATTCAATATTTGTACAATTCCCAGTTAATAGAATGTATGTATTTAGTATAAAAAAATTGACTGATATATATATATATATATTTAACATATAAGAGATATATATATATATATATATATATACACTGCTCAAAAAAATAAAGGGAACACTTAAACAACACAATGTAACTCCAAGTCAATCACACTTCTGTGAAATCAAACTGTCCACTTAGGAAGCAACACTGATTGACAATAAATGTCACATGCTGTTGTGCAAATGGAATAGACAACAGGTGGAAATTATAAGCAATTAGCAAGACACCCCCAATAAAGGAGTGGTTCTGCAGGTGGTGACCACAGACCACTTCTCAGTTCCTATGCTTCCCGGCTGATGTTTTGGTCACTTTTGAATGCTGGCGGTGCTTTCACTCTAGTGGTAGCATGAGACGGAGTCTACAACCCACACAAGTGGCTCAGGTAGTGCAGCTCATCCAGGATGGCACATCAATGCGAGCTGTGGCAAGAAGGTTTGCTGTGTCTGTCAGCGTAGTGTCCAGAGCATGGAGGCGCTACCAGGAGACAGGCCAGTACATCAGGAGACATGGAGGAGGCCGTAGGAGGGCAACAACCCAGCAGCAGGACCGCTACCTCCGCCTTTGTGCAAGGAGGAGCAGGAGGAGCACTGCCAGAGCCCTGCAAAATGACCTCCAGCAGGCCACAAATGTGCATGTGTCTGCTCAAACGATCAGAAACAGACTCCATGAGGGTGTATGAGGGCCCGACGTCCACAGGTGGGGGTTGTGCTTACAGCCCAACACCGTGCAGGACGTTTGGCATTTGCCAGAGAACACCAAGATTGCCAAATTCGCCACTGGCGCCCTGTGCTCTTCACAGATGAAAGTAGATTCACACTGAGCACAGGTGACAGACGTGACAGAGTTTGGAGACGCCGTGGAGAACGTTCTGCTGCCTGCAACATCCTCCAGCATGACCGGTTTGGCGGTGGGTCAGTCATGGTGTGGGGTGGCATTTCTTTGGGGGGGGCGCACAGCCCTCCACGTGCTCGCCAGAGGTAGCCTGACTGCCATTAGGTACCGAGATGAGATCCTCAGACCCCTTGTGAGACCAGGTTGGCCCTGGGTTCCTCCTAATGCAAGACAATGCTAGACCTCATGTGGCTGGAGTGTGTCAGCAGTTCCTGCAAGAGGAGCCATTGATGCTATGGACTGGCCCGCCCGTTCCCCAGACCTGAATCCAATTGAGCACATCTGGGACATCATGTCTCGCTCCATCCACCAACGCCACGTTGCACCACAGACTGTCCAGGAGTTGGCGGATGCTTTAGTCCAGGTCTGGGAGGAGATCCCTCAGGAGACCATCCGCCACCTCATCAGGAGCATGCCTAGGTGTTGTAGGGAGGTCATACAGGCACGTGGAGGCCACACACACTACTGAGCCTCATTTTGACTTGTTTTATGGACATTACATCAAAGTTGGATCAGCCTGTAGTGTGGTTTTCCACTTTAATTTTGAGTGTGACTCCAAATCCAGACCTCCATGGGTTGATAAATTGGATTTCCATTGATTATTTTTGTGTGATTTTGTTGTCAGCACATTCAACTATGTAAAGAAAAAAGTATTTAATAACATTATTTCATTCATTCAGATCTAGGATGTGTTATTTTAGTGTTCCCTTTATTTTTTGAGCAGTGTATATATATATATATATATATCATTTAAACTTCCAATATAGCTAGGCTGTCTGAACAGTGATGGTCATGAAGAATTTAATTATCTCAAGTCAAAGACTTAGCTGAAATTTGAAATGAAATGAATGGAATATAGAGGGAGAGGGAATTGAAATACGGTAGAATTTAATTTGTGGAATTAACCCCAGCACGGACAGGGGAGGACCTGATCCTAGATTAGCACTCCCACTCTGAGATGTTTGATAGTTGATACATACCATCTGGCCATCTGACCAGGCGGACCTCTGGGCCCTTATAAGTTATAGGAGGCGTTCAGTCAGAGTGTAAACATGGAGGTAACATAGAACAATTAAGCAAACCACTTCATGTTGTTGTTCTGCACAGGAGATACTGTGGGTTTGTTTAGTGCTCTCATTAGGGTATTTACTCAGTTGCTCTTTCCCCGGTTAAATAAATCCATAGAATCGTTTTGGGTAGTACAAACCTACCTTAGGCCTACCAGGTAGACTCTGATTACAGTGTATGCGCAGGTGGACGTTTGTAAACAATGAAAGACAGAATGTTGCTATGGCAGGTCTTATTGGGTCCTTACCTGAGTATGTAGAGAGAGCGACGGGGCAGAAACAAGTTCAGGCATTCAGCGGGTTTATCCTCCCTCACCAAGCGCATCACACTGTCTGACAACAAACTCAGCCCTGCTATAGCGCTGCCACAGAACTGACAGAGAGAGAGGAGAGGAAGGGAAAGAAAGGGTCAGGGAGACAGTGAAAGAGAAAGGCAGGATGAAAGATACAAATAAACAGGGGTGAGGTGGGATGAGAGAATGACTGAGTTTCAAACTGCATTGTAAAAGAAACAACACTTTTGACAAAAAAGTATTCAAATTGTGCCCAGTCAAAACTTCATGTTAGGGCAAAATTCTAGCACACAGAACACCATGTTCCATATTTATCATGCCTTTGATCTCAGGTTAATATGAGAGCCGTCTACCTACCTTGACACTGTCAATGTGTGGTTTGATGTATCCAGCCTTGTCCAGGTCCAGGACATGCACAGGGCCTAGGAGAGGGCTGCCCTCAGAGAAAGCCACAGCTCGGAGGCGATCCATCACCCCCTCACACACCGCTCCCCACTGAGCACGCTCTGTCTCCCGGTAACCATGAATCGCCTGGTGAGCACAATGTTGAAAGATTGAATGAAATAATGTAATTAAATGTTGGTAGGGGCCTCAAGGGAGTGATCATTGTCAACAGGGGTGGAATTGGGGTTCAGGAGTGAAATTGTTTGGATAACTTACATTGATTTCAAGGATTTTACATAATCAGAGAGTGATTTTATTTTCCAATTTCCATCCCTGTTTGCCAACAAACACTGTTCTGGGCCCGGTTTCCCAAAAGCATTTTAAGGCTAAGTTCATCGCTAGAACCTTTGTAGGAGCATCATTAAATCTCAGAGCTGTTCCCCAAAACCATCATCACTAAAGTTGCAATTGAAAACGCGTGTTATTTACCGACTGCCTCAGACCACTCGTAGATCAGCTAAGTGTGTTGTTGGATGATTTTTTGCCCTTCTGGTGTCAAACATAGAATCAAGCTGTTTATCCGTCTCGCTGTGAACACCGATTTCTTTGGAACGAAGTTGACTACAAATAAAAAGTTGCCAATTTCTTTGCAGTTGTTTCAAACAAGCAAAGGATCAAAAGATGCTTCAAATAAAAACCGAGATGACTGCATTAATAGGCTACAGTAGGCTATAGGCTACAAAGGCCAGCGGAGGCTTCTCAGAGGAGGAAGAAGAGGACCATCCTGCTCAGTGAATTTCATAAAAATACAAATAGTGAAACATTAAAAAAGTTATCCTTTTTAGGTAAAACTATACCAAATATACCCACATCACCAAATAATTGATTAAAACCCGCTGTTTTGCAATGAAGGCCTACAGTGTCCTCAACAGCACTCTGTAGGATAACACCATGGTGTAGCAGAAAGACAGCTAGCTTCCGTCCTCCTCTGGGAACACTGACTTCAATGCAAAACCTAGGAGGCTCGTAGTTCTCACCCCCGTCCTTAGACTTACACAGTAATTATGACAACTTCCAGAAGACATCCTCCAAGCTATCAGAGCTCTTGCAGCATGAACTGACATGTTGTCCACCCAATCAAAGGATCAGAGAATTAATCTCATACTGAAAGCATAAACTCCAGATAGCTAGCACTGCAGTACATAAAATGTGGTGAGCAGTTGACTCAAAGAGAGAGAAAGCAACAGTTGAACAGTTTTGAACAAATACATGAGTTTAAAAATGAAGGAGAAGCAAGAGAGACAGCTAGCTATCCTTTGTATTTTTTTCACTTTCACTTAGCTAGCTAGTTTAGCCTATTCAAAACACCCGGCTCAGACAGAGAGGGATGCTATGTTAGATAGCTGACTATGGCTATTCAACACTGGAACTACTCGAAGTTAAGGTAAGCTTTTAGTTTTTTTAATTTATTGACACCAGGGCCCACCGGTGTAACTGCTAAACTGCTTGTGACTGTACTGCATGATTGTAATGGGTTTACTAAAATGTTAGTTCTCGTAGCTATGTTGACTATGACGTTAGCTAATATGGTGACAACGATGTAGGCTGAGTGCAGTGGTTAGCAGTTATGATATGAAGGTGTGGCTTTTAAGTTTTTTTTTGCCTGGTCAGACAGCTGATTTGTTGTGCACTGAAGTCCACAAGGGAAAAGGTGAAAGGAGGAGAGAGTGTAGAAGTGAGAAGAAATTATACAACGAGCAAAGCGATCACGCTGTTTGAATGTGGTTGCGATCAAAGTGAACTGTGATCAGGGGTGTATTTATTAAAAAACTTTTCTTAAATGGAAGCAAACGGAACAGGGATGAACATACCTGAATTTGTCCAATAGAAACACTTGTTTGCAACTGTTGAACTAATGATTACACCCTAGATCAGCTAGATGCAGGCAAGAGTGTGCAAGGCAGTATTGAATGTGTCATTGTCTGTCACCTTGACTACTAAAATTTCTCTCGAGCCGTGCACCTACGTTTTAAACGTTCATTCAGAGGCTAGATTGAAGCAACCTCATGATGGGTAAAGGAAAATCATATAGGAGTATCATGTAGTAGCCTAAACCTATTGATGTTATATTGAGCTGGGTGAATGGAATCTGAAAGACAGTCATCTAATATGTTGTAATAGAAATAAGGCTATGCTCATCCTAAAAATAATAATCCTCCCTCATCTTAAACAGTACCGACCACCACTGACATAGGCCTATATATTTTACTCATGTTGAAATCTATTTTATTTTCAGTAAATTGAGTTCTATTTTGCTAATTGTAGGCTACACTGTCTTTTATTTTTGCCTCAATATATACTGAACAAAAATATAAAACACAACATGCAACAATTTCAAATATTTACAGTTCATATAAGGAAAGCAGTCAATTTAAATAAATACATTAGGCCCTAATCTATGGATTTCACATGCCTGGGCAAGTGTCCAGCCATGGGTGGGCCTTGGAGGGCATAGGACCACCCACTTGGCAGCCAGGCTTACCCACTGGGGAGCCAGGCCATGCCAATCAGAATGATTTTTTTCCCCACAAAAGGGCTTTATTACAGACATAAATACTCCTCACCACCTCGCCCCCACCTCTCAGACGATCCTGCAGGTGATGAAGCCGGATGTGGAGGTCCTGGGCTGGTGTGGTTACACGTGGTCTGTGGTTGTGAGGCCGGTTGGACGTACTGCTAAATTCTCTAAAACGACGTTGGAGGCAGCTTATGGTAGAGAAATGAGCATTAAATTCTTTGGCAACAGCTCTGGTGGACATTCCTGCAGTCAGCATGCCAATTGCACTCTCAATCAAAACTTGAGACATCTGTGGCATTGTGATGTGTGACAAAACATTTTATAGTGGCCCTTTATTGTCCCCAGCACAAAGTGCACCTGTGTAATGATCATGCTGTTTAATCAGCATCTTGATATGCCACAACTGTCAGGTGGATAGATTATCTTGGCAAAAAAGAAATGCTCACTAACAGTAATGTAAACAAATTTGTGCTAAAAAATGTAGAGAAATAAGCTGTTTTTGCGTATGGAACATTTCTGGGAAAAAAAAATTCAGCTCATGAAACATGGTACCAACACTTTACATGTTAGTTTTATATTTTTGTTCAGTGTATTTCATGACGTGTAACGTGTGCAATGATTTGCCAAATCTGTGATTTAGTGCATAAATATTGGGTAAGTATTCGAATAAGCAGCCATATAGGCCTAGGTGATAATATTTATCTGGAGCTAATCAGTATTGTGGAATAATTCTAAGGAAAGGTGAGATTTGAATGGAGAAAGCTGATCCGAGAGCACCGCTAGCTTTTTTATCTCAAACATATCAGCATCAACAAACGATCCAACGATGCACTTGGCAAACGTTCTTCTGCGTGGTGTTTTGGGAAACGTATTGTAGCGACCCGCACAGACAGTTGTGGGTTATGTGTTAGGCTATTAGTGGGTTGTGTCGTACTTACCAGTGTTCGCGGGGTCATGCCAATCAACCTGCTATCTGCCAATCACGGGAATGCCTGGAATGTTCAGATACCGGGCAGCCTGGTGGTTGGCGGAGTGGCGTGAAGGGGGGTTGGGCAGGGGGATGGAGCATTGGAAGTTAAGACCGGGTTTAGCCATTGTTCTCTCTCTTACGTCTGGGCTTCACAAGAGAAGGTCACGGTTCGTTTGTAGGGTACCTTTCATTTATTTGGCGTGGGCTACGGCCAAACAGTAGCCTGTGTTAAGTTGTGTTAATAAACCGTCCATTCGTTAACTCCATCCTCTGTCTGGACAATTGTTCCTTCATGATCTAGTCGGGTCATTACAGTATGTTACATCTTCGGCCGATGCATCGTTAAAACACGCATAAGCCTAAATTGCATTGCTACTGGGAAACCGGGAACTGACTGTTCAATCACCCTCCTCTTCCTCACTTATGAATTCCGTCCTCACCTCCACCTGACCGCTAAGCCTCTGGACCAACTCCCCGGTCGAACCGCAGACTAGTTGGTCATCTCTGAACTGCAGGCCGCTGTTCGTAGCAGCTCCGGAGGAACTCGCTGCCGAACTTAGACATTTTTATTTATTTAACCGTTATTTTACCAGGTAAGTTGACTGAGAACACATTCTCATTTACAGCAACGACCTGGGGAATAGTTTCAGGGGAGAGGAGGGGGATGAATGAGCCAATTGTAAACTGGGGATGATTAGACAGCCGTGATGGTATGAGTGCCAGATTGGGAATTTATCCAGGACACCGGACACATGATGTGGGACTGCACAGAGGCCGTTTATGAATACGTCTGGCAACTGTAATCAGCAGTCTCATGCTTCATTAAATACAATTTATGTAGACTGTCAGATTTGCTAAATTCAGCTATGTTTTGTTGTTGTCTGGTGGCACAGAAGTCAGATCACGAAGGAGAGCGACATTTTGAAAACGCACTGCATTATGGGAGTTGTATTGTCGTCACACTTTTCATTAAATAAATAAAACCTGCCTAGGCCTAAAATAACAAGCTATTAACCTTTTCACTGAAATTACAACAAGATTCTGTGTTATCCATGTCAAATGCATAAAGGCTACGTAAATAAGGAATGCATAAGTATTTTTAAATCAAGTAGATTGTCTTACAAGAACGGTACTTAACTGGGCCTAATGCTGTGAGCTCTTTTATTGTCTTTTAGGTGTTGTCTTTTTCTCACTAGGCTATGCCTATGCTATCTTTGTAGGTCATGCCAGAGCTATACAGTTAGAGGCTATGTAAATATGTTATTACTTTCCATATCTACATATGGCTCTGGGTCGTGCTAACTTTGTGAAGCATGACCTACGCTCATAAAATCCTAACGTCTCTTACATAGTTGACTTCCTCATCATAACCTCTCTGTGGACTACTTTCATCTATCTTGCACAATGGGGGGTGATGATATGGGTGTGGAAACTAGGCAAACTGGTCCGCCTACATCTGAGTGGGAGAATAAACTAGTACGCTATAGAGTACATGTAATATTCACATAAGTACAATGTAATTACTAGGTGTTACACAGGATTTGGCTGAAGGGTACTAACTTGTAATTACGGTGTACCAATAGCCAGTGGTAGAAAAAGTACCCAAGTATCATACTTGAGTAAAAGTAAAGATACCTTAATAGAAAATGACAGAAGTAAATGTGAGTCATTCATTAAAATATTCAAAAAATCAACAATGCAGTTCAAGAAATAGAGTTAAGAAAATATTTACTAAATAAACTAAAGTAAAAAATGTAATAAAAGTAACACAATAAAATAACAATGACGAGGCTACATACAGGGGGTACCAAGTCAATGTGCGGGGGTACAGGTTAGTCGAGGTAATTTGTACATGTAGGTAGGGGTAACGTGACTATGCATAGATAATAAACAGCGAGTAGCAGCAGTGTAAAAAAAAAACGGGTGGCCGTTTGATTAATTGTTCAACAGTCTTATGGCTCGGGGTATAGAAGCTGTAAAGGACCCTTTTGGACCTAAACTTGGAGCTCCGGTACCGGTTGTTGATTGTAACTTGCTCTGGATAAGAGCATCTGCTGAATGCCCAAAATGTAAATGTAAAAACAAACTCTTGCAAAGCATGCTGGGTATTATTCAAATGAGCTCCGCCCCTAAACAAGTACCCATTTGTTCCGTGCAGACCAGATCCAAATCTGAATGAATCATAGACGTCTAAGCTGTATTTCACAAGTTTGAACATCACAGTACAGTACGGCACAGTTTAGTACAGTAGAGCATAGTAGAGTACAGTACTGTAGAGTTTAATTCAGTAGAGTACAGAACAGTACAGTATAGTTTAATTCAGTAGAGTAGAGTACTGTATAGTTTAATTCAGTAGAGTATAGTACAGTGCAGTAGATAAAGGATCAAAAATAAATTCTGGGGACTCTCCCAACACGATGCAGACATTCCAGAACATCGCTATTCAAAACCAATGTTTTCAGGCAAAACCTTTGCAGTGGTTTTAGTTAAGGTAATTAATGGAAACTAGCCATTTGCGAAATGCACTCATTAAAAATAAGCTGTGTGATCTCCATCTTGTTAGCTAAAATGTTGTTTTTATTCAAGAGCATAAAGAAGTGTCGTAGGTAGTTCCTCTATGAAAAGAGTCCATAATTGAAACCAGACTCTAGTCACTCTGTTCCCTAGGGTCGGGTTTTCCAGACTACCCGTGTGGTACCGATCAAGAATCTCCTCAGGGCCGACCATCAAAATTAGCCTACATTTAGGCAATTGTTTGTGTATTTCACTAACATGTTGGGGGTAAAAATCACAGTATAATGCTTGTTTGAATGTCAACCCCAATACGTTCATTTCATCATCACCAATCAACTGCATTAGGCTTATGCCTAAAAATTACATTTTTATATGGCTAGCTATACCAGCTTATCAGAACGGGAGTAAGATTAGCAGACACTTTTTCTAAACCCAAAAAGGACAACTTTGAAATATTATGCAGTGAAAACAGCCAACAATCCAACTGAGATTTTAGTATCCACATTGTGGGCCTCTTCACATAAATCATGACAGATTTGACAAAGATTTACCAATGAAGTGAGAGACTGGTAGGGGCCTACTGGCTGGATGTAGTGAGAGACTGGTAGAGGCCTACTGGCTGGATGTAGTGAGAGACTGGTAGGGCCTACTGGCTGGATGTAGTGAGAGACTGGTAGGGGCCTACTGGCTGGATGTAGTGAGAGACTGGTAGGGCCTACTGGCTGGATGTAGTGAGAGACTGGTAGGGGCCTACTGGCTGTATGTAGTGAGAGACTGGTAGGGGCCTACTGGCTGGATGTAGTGAGAGACTGGTAGGGGCCTACTGGCTGGATGTAGTGAGAGACTGGCAGGGGCCTACTGGCTGGATGTAGTGAGAGACTGGTAGGGCCTACTGGCTGGATGTAGTGAGAGACTGGTAGGGGCCTACTGGCTGGATGTAGTGAGAGACTGGTAGGGGCCTACTGGCTGGATGTGGTGAGAGACTGGTAGGGCCTACTGGCTGGATGTAGTGAGAGACTGGTAGGGGCCTACTGGCTGGATGTAGTGAGAGACTGGTAGGGGCCTACTGGCTGGATGTAGTGAGAGACTGGTAGGGCCTACTGGCTGGATGTAGTGAGAGACTGGTAGGGTCCTACTGGCTGGATGTAGTGAGAGACTGGTAGGGCCTACTGGCTGGATGTAGTGAGAGACTGGTAGGGCCTACTGGCTGGATGTAGTGAGAGACTGGTAGGGCCTACTGGCTGGATGTAGTGAGAGACTGGTAGAGGTCTACTGGCTGGATGTAGTGAGAGACTGGTAGGGGCCTACTGGCTGGATGTAGTGAGAGACTGGTAGGGTGCCTACTGGCTGGATGTAGTGAGAGACTGGTAGGGGCCTACTGGCTGGATGTAGTGAGAGACTGGTAGGGCCTACTGGCTGGATGTAGTGAGAGACTGGTAGGGCCTACTGGCTGGATGTAGTGAGAGACTGGTAGGGGCCTACTGGCTGGATGTAGTGAGAGACTGGTAGGGCCTACTGGCTGGATGTAGTGAGAGACTGGTAGGGCCTACTGGCTGGATGTAGTGAGAGACTGGTAGGGCCTACTGGCTGTATGTAGTGAGAGACTGGTAGGGGCCTACTGGCTGGATGTAGTGAGAGACTGGTAGAGGCCTACTGACTGGATGTAGTGAGAGACTGGTAGGGGCCTACTGGCTGGATGTAGTGAGAGACTGGTAGGGGCCTACTGGCTGTATGTAGTGAGAGACTGGTAGGGGCCTACTGGCTGGATGTAGTGAGAGACTGGTAGAGGCCTACTGGCTGGATGTAGTGAGAGACTGGTAGGGGCCTACTGGCTGGATGTAGTGAGAGACTGGTAGGGGCCTACTGGCTGGATGTAGTGAGAGACTGGTAGGGGCCTACTGGCTGGATGTAGTGAGAGACTGGTAGGGCCTACTGGCTGGATGTAGCGAGAGACTGGTAGGGGCCTACTGGCTGGATGTAGTGAGAGACTGGTAGGGCCTACTGGCTGGATGTAGCGAGAGACTGGTAGGGGCCTACTGGCTGGATGTAGTGAGAGACTGGTAGGGGCCTACTGGCTGGATGTAGTGAGAGACTGGTAGGGGCCTACTGGCTGGATGTAGTGAGAGACTGGTAGGGCCTACTGGCTGGATGTAGCGAGAGACTGGTAGGGGCCTACTGGCTGGATGTAGTGAGAGACTGGTAGGGCCTACTGGCTGGATGTAGTGAGAGACTGGTAGGGGCCTACTGGCTGGATGTAGTGAGAGACTGGTAGGGGCCTACTGGCTGGATGTAGTGAGAGACTGGTAGGGGCCTACTGGCTGGATGTAGTGAGAGACTGGTAGGGGCCTACTGGCTGGATGTGGTGAGAGACTGGTAGGGCCTACTGGCTGGATGTAGTGAGAGACTGGTAGGGCCTACTGGCTGGATGTAGTGAGAGACTGGTAGGGCCTACTGGCTGGATGTAGTGAGAGACTGGTAGGGGCCTACTGGCTGGATGTAGTGAGAGACTGGTAGGGCCTACTGGCTGGATGTAGTGAGAGACTGGTAGGGGCCTACTGGCTGGATGTAGTGAGAGACTGGTAGGGCCTACTGGCTGGATGTAGTGAGAGACTGGTAGGGGCCTACTGGCTGGATGTAGTGAGAGACTGGTAGGGCCTACTGGCTGGATGTAGTGAGAGACTGGTAGGGGCCTACTGGCTGGATGTAGTGAGAGACTGGTAGGGGCCTACTGGCTGGATGTAGTGAGAGACTGGTAGGGCCTACTGGCTGGATGTAGTGAGAGACTGGTAGGGGCCTACTGGCTGGATGTAGTGAGAGACTGGTAGGGTGCCTACTGGCTGGATTTACTAGTCTCAGAAACCCAGACATAGGAGCAAGAGCACGAGGTCTTGGGAGGCTGTCTGATTCTCGTAGACATGCCGAAATGGGAAGACATTTTTCTGGGGGAGCTTTCTACCTGAAACCTGTTCAGCAAGGTGCAAGGTTACAGAAGGTTCAGATAGAACATGTAGTCTTTGTGATGTGGTGTAGGTGGTCTGTGTGTGTTGTGGTGTAGGTCTGTGTGTGTTGTGGTGTAGGTCTGTGTGTGTTGTGGTGTAGGTGGTCTGTGTGTGTTGTGGTGTAGGTTTGTGTGTGTTGTGGTGTAGGTCTGTGTGTGTTGTGGTGTAGGTGGTCTGTGTGTGTTGTGGTGTAGGTCTGTGTGTGTTGTGGTGTAGGTGGTCTGTGTGTGTTGTGGTGTAGGTGGTCTGTGTGTGTTGTGGTGTAGGTCTGTGTGTGTTGTGGTGTAGGTGGTCTGTGTGTGTTGTGGTGTAGGTGGTCTGTGTGTGTTGTGGTGTAGGTCTGTGTGTGTGTGTTGTGGTGTAGGTGTAGGTGGTCTGTGTGTGTTGTAGTGTAGGTGGGTCTGTGTGTGTTGTGGTGTAGGTGTGTGTTGTGGTGTTGATGGTCTGTGTGTGTTGTGGTGTAGGTAGTCTGTGTGTGTTGTGTAGGTGGTGTGTGTGTTGTGTTAGTGGTCTGTGTGTTGTGGAGTAGGTGGTGTGTGTGTTGTGGGGTAGGTGGTCTGTGTGTTGTGGGGTAGGTGGTCTGTGTGTGTTGTGGGGTAGGTGGTCTGTGTGTGTTGTGGGGTTGGTGGTCTGTGTGTGTTGTGGGGTAGGTGGTGTGTGTGTTGTGGGGTAGGTGGTCTGTGTGCGTTGTGAGGTAGGTGGTCTGTGTGTGTTGTGGGGTAGGTGGTCTGTGTGTGTGTGTGTGTGTGTGTGTGTGTGTGTGTGTGTTGTGGTGTAGGTGGTGTGTGTGCGTTGTGAGGTAGGTGGTCTGTGTGTGTTGTGGGGTAGGTGGTCTGTGTGTGTGTGTGTGTGTGTGTGTGTGTGTGTGTGTGTTGTGGTGTAGGTGGTCTGTGTGTGTGTGTGTGTGTGTGTGTGTGTGTGTGTGTGTGTGTGTGTGTGTGTGTGTGTGTGTGTGTGTGTGTTGTGGTGTAGGTGGTGTGTGTGTGTTGTGGTGTAGGTGGTATGTGTGTGTGTTGTGGTGTAGGTGGCTGTGTGTGTGTGGTGGTGTAGGTGGTCTGTGTGTGTGTGTGTGTTGTGTAGGTGGTGTGTATTGTGGTGTGTGTGTTTTCCCCCCATTCTGTTTGTTCAGTATATTTGACAGTATACATTACATTTTGTTCTATACAGTATGTTCCGTTTAGTTTATTTATACATAGGTCTGTTACTCGATTAAAAAATGTGTTGATTATTATTATTATTATTTTTAGGTTAGTTGAGTAGTCTGTAAATGTTTATCTGGTCTCCATCCCTGTGTAGATATATTTACATTATAAACAGCCTGGAGGTGGCAATAGGCTCTATAGGCTCTATGTGTGTATTGGGAAGAGCCAACAGTGGAAGAGCCAACAGTGGAAGAGCCAACAGTGGAAGAGCCAACAGTGGAAGAGCCAACAGTGGAAGAGCCAACAGTGAAGAGCCAACAGTGGAAGAGCCAACAGTGAAGGGCCAACAGTGGAAGAGCCAACAGTGGAAGAGCCAACAGTGGAAGAGCCAACAGTGGAAGGGCCAACAGTGGAAGGGCCAACAGTGGAAGGGCCAACAGTGGAAGAGCCAACAGTGGAGGAGCCAACATTGGAAGGGCCAACAGTGGAAGAGCCAACAGTGAAGAGCCAACGGTGGAAGAGCCAACAGTGGAAGAGCCAACAGTGGAAGGGCCAACAGTGGAAGAGCCAACAGTGGAAGAGCCAACAGTGGAAGAGCCAACAGTGGAAGGGCCAACAGTGGAAGGGCCAACAGTGGAAGGGCCAACAGTGGAAGAGCCAACAGTGGAAGAGCCAACAGTGGCAGTCTTGGTAGATTCAGGTCCCTTTCCCCTGCTCAGATGTTGCACGCATCAACCAATGCTACATACAACATCATCGACCGTGTCATCGACTGACTGAATGCTAGAACATATGATGTGGTTAGCTGATAGGTAAAAAACACCTATTCAGTCCTGATAAGATCTGGCAAGAGTCAGCAACGCCTGGGCAGAGGAATGTGTCTGCTATGCATGATGACGTCATATCTCTACAACGAGAGGGAGGCCGACACATTGACAGTACTATTCATAGACAATAGGTGGCAGTATAGTATCATAGTTCCTGCTTATACTAACGCTTCAATGAGAACCTTTCCTTCTCTAGGCTCTACTCTCAAGGCCCTTTACTCTTTTCTATTTTTACCAATTGCCTGCCACTGGCATTAAACAAAGCATGTGTGTCCATGTATGCTGATGATTCAACCACATACACTATGCGTCAGCAACCACAGCTAATGAAGACACTGAAACCTTTAGCAAAGAGTTGCAGTCTGTTTTGGAATGGGTGGCCAGTAATAAACTGGTCCTGAACATCTCTAAAACTAAGAGCATTGTATTTGGTAAAAATCATTCCTTAAGTTCTAGACAGCTGAATCTGGTAATGAATGGTGTGGCTGTTGAACAAGTTGAGGAGGATAAATTACTTGGCGATACCTTTTGATTGTAAACAGTCATGGTCAAAATATATAGATTCAATGGTTGTAAAGATGGGGAGAGGTCTGTCCGTAATAAAGACACCACACTCCAGAAATATAGTTTTATCTTATGTTAAGGTAACATAACTAAATTACTATCACCCCTTAGCACTCACTTCTGTCATCATGAAGTGCTTTGAGAGACTTGTCAAGGATCATATCACCTCCACCCTACCTGATACCCTAGAGCCACTTCAATTTGGGTACCGCCCAAATAGGTCCACAGACGATGCAATCGCCATCACACTGCACATGGCCCTATCCCACCTGGACAAGATGAATACCTATGTAAGAATGCTGTTCATTGACTACAGCTCAGCATTCAAAACCATAGTGCCCTCCAAGCTCATCATTAAGCTTGAGGCCCTGGGTCTCAACACCGCCCTGTGCAATTGGGCCCTGGACTTCTTGACGGGCCGCCCCCAGGTGGTGAAGGTAGGAAACAACATCTCCACTTCGCTGATCCTCAACACTGGGGCTCCACAAGGGTGCTTGCTCAGCCCCCTCTTGTACTCCCTGTTCACCCATGACTGCTTGGCCATGCACACCTCCAACTCAATCATTAAGTTCACAGATGACACAACAGTAGTAGGCTTGATTACCAACAATGACGAGACAGTCTATAGGGAGGAGGTGAGGGCATGAAAACAGTGTGGTGTCATGAAAACAACCTCTCACTAAATGTCAACAAAACAAAGGACATGATCATGGACTTCAGGAAACAGCAGAGGGAGCACCCTCATATCCACATCGACGGGACAGCAGTGGAGAAGGTGGAAAGTTTTAAGTTCCTTGGCGTACACATCAAGGATAAACTGAAATGGTCCACCCACACAGACAATGTGGTGAAGAAGGCGCAGCAGTGCCTCTTCAACCTCAGGAGGCTGAAGAAATGTGGCTTGTCACCTATAACCCTGACAAACTTTTCAAATGTACAATTGAGAGCATCCTGTCGGGCTGTATCACCGCCTGGTACGGCAACTGCACCACCCATAACCGCAGGGCTCTACAGAGGGTGGTGCGGTCTGCACAAAGCATCACTGAGCATACCTGCCCTCCAGTACACCTACAGCACCCGATGTCACAGGAAGACCAAAAAGATCATCAAGGACAACAACCATCCAAGCCACTGCCTGTTCATCTCACTACCATCCAGAAGGCGAGGTCAGTACAGGTGCACCAAAGCTGGGACCGAGAGACTGAAAAACAGCTTCAATCTCAAGGCCATCAGACTGCTAAACAACCATACTAACACAGTTTGTTTGTTTGAGTTTATTTTATTTTTACAGGGACAGTGCACATTAATCAACGGTTCAGTAAAAGTGCCGGTTTTAGCCAGCCGGCTAATTTTCAACCGCAGTCCCTGGGCAGGTTATTAAAAACAATTACAATATAGACAATCATAGAACAGTGAGCACACGCAGAGTAACATAGGACAAGCAAGACATAGCATAAAGACAGAGCAACATAGGACAAGCAAGATGTAGCATACAGACAGAGCAACATAGAACAAAAAGCAACAAGACAAAATCCATAAAAACAAAGTGTTTCCACACCTCACAAGCTACAGACAACAGACAACATGGAAAGCGGCAATACACAGCTAGGGATTATGTTCACAAATCTGATTGACCTTTAGCCATGTCTTCATGCATTTTGTGAAAGTGTGATATGTGGTGCAGTTATGTGTGTCTGATGTCAGTGTATTCCAGACATGGGACGCTCTCACAGAGAAAGCAGATTTACTAAAGGTGCTTTTCCTTAAGGGAACTATACAGTCACCTCTCATGGCAGACCTTGTGGATCTGCTGCCAGTGGGGCTACTGCCTACATACAGACTCAAATCTCTGGCCACTTTAATAAATGGATAACTAGTCACTTTAATAATGTCACTTTAATAATGTTAGCATATCTTGCATTACTCATCTCATATGTAAATACTGTATTTTATACCATCTACTGCATCGTGCCTATGCCGCTCGGTCATTGTTCATCCATATATTGATATGTATATATTCTTATTCCATTCCTTTACTTAGATTTGTGTGTGTGTTAGGTAGTTGTTGTGGAATTGTTAGATTACATGTTAAATATTGCTGCACTGTCAGAACGAGAAGCACAAGCATTTCGCTTCACTCTCAATAACATCTGCTAACCATGTGTATGTGACCAATAAAATGTGATTTGATGATTTGATTTGATTTATTGTCCAGTCATATTTATTGTCCAGTGCTACAAAGAAAGACCTAGTTAGGCTGCAGCTGGCCCAGAACAGAGCGGCACATCTTGCTCTTCATTGTAGTCAGATGGCTAATATTAATACTATCCATGCCAGTCTCTCTTGGCTAAGAGTTGCGCTGACACACACACACTTACCCCAACAGACATGCCACCAGGGGTCTTTTCACAGTCCCCAGATCCAGAGCAAATTCAAGGAAACGTACAGTATTATACAGAGCCATGAGTGCATGGAACTCCCTTCCATATTCCACCCACACACACACACACACACACACACACACACACACACACACACACTGTCTTTTCAATTGGAGTGACACCCGTGTAATGCCTATAGCCCACACTGACTAGCTCTTCCTATTGATTAGGCCTCACGTCTGTAATGAATGTAGTCACTGCCAACTGTGAAGGTCGGCCAGTAGTAGCAGTGGTGGTTTGGCTGAGTTAAGGCACTGCTAATCCACATACTCAGTTGTTCCCAACAGCTCTGCTACTGCTGCTGCTACACTGCTACAATGGGACAGCTCAGTCTGCTGACTATGCTACGGCTATCATGGCTCAGAGACACACACACACGAAGAGAGACATGGAGGGAGGGAGGAATATCTAGAAAGGGGAGAGGCAAGGAGGAGAGAAAGAGAGAGAAAGGGGTAAGTCATCCAGTGTGTGCCTCACTGACTGCCTTCCATGCCTCATCACCTCCCTCACTGAGTCCAGGCTGCTCTCATTGGCTGCTCTCCAGCTTAGCTCCTCACCCTGAGCCTTTTCTCAATGGGGTCTCTGTGATTGACAGTTGTGGGGTGGCACTGCATGCAGAGGCAGACGGTTACAGGAAGTAGTCTAGGTGTTATGACAGAATGCTGACTGAGTAACTAGTATTACCCTATTGATTGTAACATATACATGAAGTTCATCCAGGATGTTCAACTCCCGGTCTCAAGGACCACTGTGTCTTCTGCTTCCTTGGCATCCCTGGCTTTAGACTCAGCCACTGGTTTAGTAGCTGGAAACCAGGTGTGTGTGTATGGCTACGGACATGAATTAATGTAACTATCAGGGAGATATGAAAACCAGCAGACACGGCAGCCCAGAAGGACTAGAATTGAATGACCCTGATGTGAGAGAAGAAAGGAGGAAGAGAGGAATAGGAACTAATAGTACAGATAAACTTGAGAGGGATGAGAGAAATGGGATGTACCGTAAGAGTAAAAGAGAGAAGGATATGGAATAAGAAGTCCTATGGGAGAAAGAGAAAGACAGTAAATTGGAGAAAATGGTGGGGTAGAGGAAAGAGGGAAGGTGAGAAATGTAGAGGTATTTATGAGACAGAGGAAAGAAACTTATGGGGAGAGAGGTGGGGTATGGACACTAGGGGATGATGAGCAAGGAGGTGAGGAGGGAGAGATAGAGAGAGAGGTGTGGCTGGGAAAAGAGAGGATGGGGAGAAAGAAGGGGGGAGTGCTCTCTGCAGATATTCTGGTGACTTCATCCTCACCAGTAAACCATGTTGGTATACTTACACCAAGGACAGATTTTACAGCCTCCCTCTTTCTTTCTTTCTTTCTTTCTTTCTTTCTTTCTTTCTTTCTTTCTTTCTTTCTTTCTTTCTTTCTTTCTTTCTTTCTTTCTTTCTTTCTTTCTTTCTTTCTTTCTTTCTTTCTTTCTTTCTTTCTTTCTTTCTTTCTTTCTGTAGTAACTTGACAAGGAATGCCCACACGCATTTCGATATTACTTTCCTTTACTTTCAACCCAAACCTAAAGGTGTATTGCCAGGTACAAACGGTACACATATAACAGAACTATATAGCCCACTCAGCCGGTGGTAGAATCACATTGCACAGAACTCACTCTTGGTGATGACATCATCAAAGGGGAAAGGTCAAGGTTAATGCCAATAATAACCATGTAATTATTTATATAGTGTCCACACTATAACACTTCTCCCCCCTCAATTTAAATCCCCCCCCTGTAAGGAAAACATAAGGTTAACAAGTAAACCACATTAGTGTTTTCTTCTCTTTACTACACCACACTGTAGAACTTCTGCTGGTGTTACGGTAAATGTAACCAAAACAACAACAATAAAATGACAGTCCTTATTTCTTTTCAACTAGGTCTGCTGCTCCAAACAAACACTAACACCACGAGTCTCTCAGTCTCAACTACAGAGTTAGTTTTTCAGGAGGCTTGTGACTACGCTGTGATCTGCGCAGTACTCCTGGTGTGCTACGAGACACAGGTAAGGCATGTCCCAGTGGAGCTGGGTCTGAGGGCACAGGAGCGGGTTGGGTGTTTGTGAGAGAATGTCCATCACCCTCTGCTGGAACCACTGAATGCCCCTGTTCCTCAGATGCTGTTTCCTGTGGGATTTCAACTTGTATACTACCACCCACAGCTGTTCCGTCTGAAAACATGGTCTTGTCTTTGTCATAGCGCAGGCGGAGATGGTCCTGGTGTCTGCACATGACTCGACCATCAGTCAGTTTGACCACAAAGGAGACGGGACCACTCTGACTCAGAATGATACCTGGCAACCAGCGTTGGCTGCTTGTGAAGTTGCGGATGTAGACAGTGTCATTGGGTTTTAACTGTCTCTCCCTTGCGTGGTGGTCATGTCTCTCTTTTTGTTTCTCCTGCTTCCGTTCCACTCGTGCTCTGATGTTCGGACGCAGTAGATCCAGGTGAGCTTTTGGCCTTCTGCCCATTAACATCACCGCTGGAGCCTGTCCTGTTGTTGTTTGTGGCGTGATGCGGTACTGGAACAAGAACCGAGAGAGCTTAGTAGTGATGGTTCCCCCAGTCATCCTTTTGAGCCCCTCTTTCAGTGTCTGCACAGCCCGCTCCGCTAAGCCGTTTGAGGCCGGGTGAAACGGGGCGCTGCGGACATGGCGGATCCCGTTTCTCCGCATGAATTCTTGGAACAAATCACAGGTAAACGTTGTTGCGTTGTCGGACACCAGAGAGTCCGGCAGACCATGGGTTGAAAACACCTGCCGAAGCTTTTCGATGGTTGTGGTCGCTGTGATGTTGCTCATGATGTGCGCCTCCAGCCACTTGGAGTGTGCGTCCACCATGACAAGGAACATGTGACCCATGAAAGGGCCTGCAAAATCTATATGCAGCCTAGACCATGGGTGGTCAGGCCACTCCCACAGATGTAGTGGCGCGGGCGGCGCCATCTTCTGGTTGATCTGGCACTCAGAACATGATTTAACTTTGTCTTCTACCTCCTGATCCATGTTAGGCCACCAGATGTAAGATCTGGCTAAACTTTTCATCCGGGAGGCACCCGGGTGAGCCTCATGGACCTCATCCATGACTTGTGCACGGCCAGGGGGTGGAACAACCACTCTGGACCCCCAGAGTATGCAGCCATCCTGCACACTCAGCTCAGTTTTGCGCTTTGCGTAAGGTCCTAGTCCATCATTCTCTATGACAGGAGGCCAACCCTGCATCAGGAATCTTTTCACTTGGGACAGGATAGGATCCCGGTCTGTCCACTGTTTGATCTGATTGGCATTCACAGGTGAGTTTGACAATCTCTCCATTAGGAAAATTGTCTCGGGAGGCACCACAGTTGTGGCAGGCATCTCTGGTAGCGGGAGACGGCTGAGCGCGTCTGCATTTGCATTGTCCTTCCCCGCTCTATACACTATCGTATACTGGTAAGCCGACAGTGTCAGGGCCCAACGCTGTAACCTTGCTGAAGCCATGGGCGGAATGCATCTTGATTCACTAAAGAGGCTCATCAGTGGTTTGTGGTCAGTGCATATGGTGAAATGACGACCGTAGAGGTACTGATGGAAGCGTTTCACAGCAAAGACTATGGCCAGACCTTCCTTGTCTAACTGTGAATAACCCTTCTCAGCACTCGTCAGCGTACGTGATGCAAATCCAATGGGTCTCTCTGACCCGTCCTCCATCTGATGAGAGAGTACTGCCCCGACGCCATAGGGTGAGGCGTCACATGACAGGATGATCTCTTTGTCTTGGTCAAAATGAACCAGAAGTTGTGCTGATTGTAGTAGTGCTTTCACTTCCTTGAAAGCTTTCTCTTGTGCTGGCCCCCACTTCCATTTACAGTCTTTGTGGAGCAACTGATAAAGTGGAGCCAACACTGTTGACAGCTCAGGGAGGAACTTCCCATAGTAGTTCACCATGCCCAGGAACGACCTGAGCTCTGACCCATTCTTGGGGTTTGGAGCATCCTTGATTGCCCTGACTTTGTCCTCCACAGGACACAGACCCTGCGCTGTGATCTTGTGACCTAGGTATGTCACACTCTGTGCTTGGAATGTGCACTTGCTACGCTTCAGGCGCAGCCCTGCCTCAGAGAATCTCTTTAACACCTGGTCCAGATGGTGGAGGTGCTCCTCCTCCGTCTCCCCTGTAACCAGGATGTCATCCAGGTACACTGCTACATGAGGGATCCCCTGCAGCAGATTGTCCATTGTCCTCTGGAAAATGGCTGGGCTGGACGCCACTCCGAAAACCAAGCGGTTGTACCTGAACAAGCCTTTGTGCGTGTTGACTGTGACATACTCTTTTGAGTCCTCGTCCAGGAGGAGCTGTTGGTAGGCGTGACTCATGTCAAGCTTTGAGAACGTCTTGCCTCCTGCCAGTGTCGCGAACAAGTCCTCCACCCGTGGCAGCGGGTAAGCGTCTAGCTTAGAGGCCCTGTTGATGGTGAGTTTGTAGTCCCCACATATACGCACCGTGCCGTCACTTTTCAGAACGGGAACGATAGGAGCTGCCCAGCGGGAGAACTGAACGGGAGTAATGACGTTTGCTTCCTGCAGCCGCTCCAACTCATCTTCCACTTTCTTTTTCATGGCGTAAGGCACTGTCCTGGGCTTGAAAAAGCGAGGCTCGGCCTGAGGATCCACGAACAGCTTAACTGTAGTGCCCTGCAGTGTGCCCAGTTCCTCTTTGAAAATCTCTGGGTATTTTTGAATGACATCCTCAGTCACTCGGGTGTGTTTTATCTCACCCCAGCTCAGTTGTATTTTGTTTAGCCAGTCACGCCCTAGTAAACTAGGCCCATTCCCTTTCACCACCAGGAGCCGTGCTCTCGCTTCCTGGCTGTTGTATGCAATGTTCACTTCTAGAGCCCCAAGCAATGGTATGGTCTCCCCAGTGTACGTACGCAGTCTGATCCCTGCCGGTGTGAGGGCAGAAACCTGTCTTGAGCCCCATTTTTGTTTGTAGGTCTCCTCACTTATGACAGAGGCAGAGGCCCCCGTGTCAACCTCCATCCTCATCTGCTTTCCATCTACCTCCACTGTAGCATAAATAGGCTCTGCGCGCGGCTCCCTCACATTAAACATGTTGTAGGAACAATGCTCGTCCTCCTCCTCTGTGCTCTCTAGGTGGTGCGCTGCTGACTGAGGCTTTGGTGCTGTGAACTTGCCCAGCCCAGTCCGCCCACCCTCTGGCTTGCTCCTAGGACCCCTGCATTTTTTTGCTAAATGTCCCTTTTTGTTGCAATTGTGACAGACAGTCTCCATGAACTTACAGTTGTTACCATAATGTGTCCCTCCACATCTGAAACATTCCACTGCTTTTCCCCTTTTTCCTGCCGCCTCTTTTGTCACCTGATGCACTGCACAACTTTCACTGTTGGCCTTTTGAATATTTTTCACATTACTAGCGGCCATCTCCATCCCTTGAGATAGTTCCAATGCCCTCTTGAAAGTCAGTGTGGCTTCCCCAAGCAACCGGCGCTGTATGCTGTCCTCATTAATGCCACAGACTAATCTGTCACGGAGCATGTCCTCTAACATAGCCCCAAACTCACAATGTTCAGAGAGTTCCCGTAATTCAGCAACAAAGTTAGCAACAGACTGACCTGTTTTCCGAAAATGGCAGTTAAACTTGAACCTCTGGACAATCACTGAAGGCTTTGGATTGTGGTGAGTCTGAACGAGAGCAACTAGATCCCCAAAAGGAATTTCTCCCGGTCTCCGTGGTGTAGCCAAATTCCTCATTAGCTTGTAGGTTTTAGCCCCACACACACTCAAGAGAATAGAGCGCTGTTTAGCCTCATCTATGATTCCATTTGCCAAGAAAAAGTGTCCCAACCTTTCCACATATTCCGTCCAGTCTTCGTTCTCTTCCACAAACTCAGTGATAGTCCCAAACATTGCCATTATAACGCCAACCTGTCCTTGATCCTCGTTAGCGATTTGCACTTGCTGCTGATTGTCCCCGTCGGCGTTTCCGTCCAGTGGCACCTGCTCTCCGTCGCTCATTAAGCTAGCTAGCTAACTCGCCCTGTACAAGTTGATAAAGTTTTATCCTCGTCGCCAAAAAGGTGTAGTAACTTGACAAGGAATGCCCACACGCATTTCGATATTACTTTCCTTTACTTTCAACCCAAACCTAAAGGTGTATTGCCAGGTACAAACGGTACACATATAACAGAACTATATAGCCCACTCAGCCGGTGGTAGAATCACATTGCACAGAACTCACTCTTGGTGATGACATCATCAAAGGGGAAAGGTCAAGGTTAATGCCAATAATAACCATGTAATTATTTATATAGTGTCCACACTATAACACTTTCTTTCTTTCTTTCTTTCTTTCTCTGTCTCTCTCCCTTTGTCCACACGTCTCCTCCATCCCCATCACACCACTCCCATCTCCCTCTTCTCTTTACAGGCTTTGCTCTCATCTTGCAAAACAAGTCATTTTTTACCCCCTTTTTAGAAAAAGAGAACGTGATGTGAATCTGATGGAGGTACATTCTATCTGGCAGAGATAGCTTCCTCTTAGAGAAGTACATGCTTGGCTCTTATTGTTGCATTGCACTGTACGGTACTATATGTACTGTAAGCCAATAAAACACCATTGAATTAGATTGAAACTGTTACAGAAAATCTCGTGCTCCTCTGGTAGAAGACTGTGAGCAGTAGGAGCCTACTTATGAGCGAGTTAATAATTCCAGCTGTTTAAAAATGTATTGTGCTTACATCAGCATCGCTTCGGCCTGCCTGTGTGTACTGCAGCGCCTAGACAGGCACAACACACACACACACACACACACACACACACACACAGCCCAATACTAACACACCTGATTGAAGGGCTTGACAATTGGTTGAGGAGTTGAATCAGGTGTGCATTGGGCTGGAACAAAAGCCTGCATACCTAGTGGGTTCCCAGGACACTGCATTGGACAAAGATGACAGTTTTGGCAACATTGCTATTTCTGTCCATTGTAGCCTGGCTGTCTACTCACTGCAGTAAGTCTGTCCTTTGTAGCCTGGCTGTATAGTAACTTCTTACTGGAGTAAGTCTGTCCTTTGTAGCCTGTCCACATAGTGACTACTTACTGCAGTAGGTCTGTCAGAGCAGAGGCAGAGAGAGACGGTTCACCAAGGACGGAGAGGCAGAGGCAGAGGGAGTGAGCTCTACATGCCTCCAGCCAATGAATTATTCAGCTTTATGAATCATTGAGTCATATACAGCTCCTTCTTAGACTGCAACTCAGAACCACCCAGCCTCACCCAGCCTCACAGCCTGCAGGATGCACCCACCACTTGGTCTGAGACTTGAGCTTTTAGAAAAACATCTCCTGATAGGGTTATTAACATGGGTTATATGGGTGGATGCACAGAAGCAGATGAAGCCTACTCAGGGACCTCTCCATTGAGGGTGCTTATTGGAAACTGTCTTATTATGGGTCCAGGCAAGTAAGGCAACCACCCCTGAGAGGGTTTTGTAACTCTGCACACATGCCCATACTTAACCATTGTTGGTTGTCCATTCCATTGGTGTTAACTATGGTGTTTCTCTCATTGCTGATAAGTATCTTAGTGGCAGAGGCACCACATCAGCCTCCACACACTAAGATCCACATTGTATTTATTTGATACAATCTGGATCTTAGTTCCAATTTTTCCGGTACTTCTGCTACAGAGTAGGTGGGAGAAGGAGGAGGAAAAGGAAGAGGAGAGGGAAGACGAGGAGGCTAGGCTATGCTTGAAGGGGGAGAGACCGGCTCCCCTGCAGGGACTTCTGACTGAGAGACAACACAGCACACTCCAGGGTGGCAGAGATTATCAGCTGGCCACACCTGGGACAGCATATATCAAACAATGAAGGTGACAAGTATGCAACAGAAAGATGAGACATATGGGCACACATGTACTGCAAACACACGCACACACAGACACATGCACACATACACAGATATGCGCAAACACACACACACACACATAGATATGCGCGCACACGTGCAAACACACACAGAATCATAAAAGCACACTCATTAACCCACATATTCATATAAACACACACACACACACACACACACAAAGACACATCTAGAGTAACCCTCATGTTAGGATAATTTTTCACCCATCTTTGAATGAACACCACCCTCCCCCTTCCCTTTATTCATAGGCCAACTGCCACAGCTAAAAGGTGTTTCTTCCATGAGTTTAGTAGGCCCCTTCACCCCACGTTTGATATTCTACTGTGTACCATATTGCACTCTCCACCCATCCATATTTTCCTCTACACAGCGCTTGTTTCTGTTTCTGATTTTGGTGTATTCCTCTGGCTCTGAGTTCGACCTGCTCAAGCGCATTCGATGCGTTTAGCATCAGGCGGGTATGTCCGCGGGACAAGATATCGCACACAGACACAGCACCCACAAACCAGGCCGCCTGCGTGGGCGGGAGGCGCTGGATCCGGCACGGCGGTTCACCCAAGCTGACAGAGCGCATCTCTCAACCGGCGCGAGGAGCCAGAGAGCGGCTAGCTCACAGACTCTATTTCTATGGGCCAGCTCAAGCATGTGTGCCGCGGCCGTGCCCAATTCAACCCTACCCCCACCGCTCCTCAGAAGTCTCTCATACTTGTTGACTGAGGGAAGGATCCACCCGGGAAGGAAATGTGTGTCACATGGATGACAGTGGGTGCAATATGTATTATGTATGTTGCTATTTGAGAAGTGCACAATGTGTATGATGGGTAATGTCCAATGTATGTATTATGCTGAATGTGTAATGTGCACTGTCTATTTTGTATGGGTCAGTACTGTGTGTCTAAGACAATTTTCCTGACGGGGACATTAAAGTTCATCCTATCCTAACATCCTGTCCTAGAAATCCCTGTATTCTACTGGCCAGCTTCAGCACCATGGGCAGCTAGTTCCATTGTCCCGTTCAACTTCTGCAGGGCCAATAGCTGTCTGTGGTGCTGAAGTGGTCCACAGCATCAACCCTAATTCACAGCCCTCTCCTGGGGGACGTTTTAGTTCTAGCCCTGCACTAACACACCTGATTCAACTCACTATTTACCAAGCCCTTGAGTTGTTGAGAGCATCCTGACTGGCTGCATCACTGCCTGGTATGGCAACTGCTCGGCCTCCGACTGCAAGGCACTACAGAGGGTAGCACGAACGGCCCAGTACACCACTGGGGCCAAGCTTCCTGCCATCCAGGACCTCTACACCAGGTGGTGTCAGAGGAAGGCCCTAAAAATTGTCAAAGACTCCAGCCACCCTAATCATAGACTGTTCTCTCTGCTACTGCACGGCAAGCAGTACCGGAGCGCCAAGTCTAGGTCCAAGAGGCTTCTAAACAGCTTCTACCGCCAAGCCATAAGACCCCTGAACATCTAAACGAATGGCTACCCAGTCCATTTGAATTGCCCCCCGCTGCTATTCTCTGTTACTATCATCTATGCATAGTCACTTTAATAACGCTACCTAAATGTACATACTACCTCAACTAACCGGTGCCCCCGCACATTGACTCTGTATCGGTACCCCCCTGTATATAGTCTTGCTATTGCTATTTTACTGCTGCTCTTTAATTACTTGCTATTTTTTATCTCATATTCGTATCCATATTTTTTTTCAACTGCATTGATGGTTAGGGACTCGTAAGTAAGCATTTCGCTGTAAGGTGTACTGTACACCTGTTGTATTCGGAGCATGTGATTAATACAATTTGATTTGAATCAGGTGTGTCAGGTATTTACCAAGCCCTTGAGTTGTTGAATCTGGTGTGTCAGGTATTTACCAAGCCCTTGAGTTGTTGAATCAGGTGTGTCAGGTATTTACCAAGCCCTTGAGTTGTTGAATCAGGTGTCAGGTATTTACCAAGCCCTTGAGTTGTTGAATCAGGTGTGTCAGGTATTTACCAAGCCCTTGAGTTGTTGAATCTGGTGTGTCAGGTATTTACCAAGCCCTTGAGTTGTTGAATCAGGTGTGTCAGGTATTTACCAAACCCTTGAGTTGTTGAATCTGGTGTGTCAGGTATTTACCAAGCCCTTGAGTTGTTGAATCAGGTGTGTCAGGTATTTACCAAGCCCTTGAGTTGTTGAATCTGGTGTGTCAGGTATTTACCAAGCCCTTGAGTTGTTGAATCAGGTGTGTCAGGTATTTACCAAGCCCTTGAGTTGTTGAATCAGGTGTGTCAGGTATTTACCAAGCCCTTGAGTTGTTGAATCAGGTGTCAGGTATTTACCAAGCCCTTGAGTTGTTGAATCTGGCGTGTCAGTGCAGGGCTAGAACAAACGTGTGGACAGTCTGGTGGTCCTGCAGTAGAGGACTGGAAATAAGGGACTAAAACAGTTATCAAACCATGGACAGTTCTATTGGCCTGGAAGTTGTTCAATTGAGCAAGGAACTGTCTGTCCACGGACAGTTCTATGTGTCTTCTAGCACAGGTGTGCGTCCAAATAACCATACTAGTGTACTAAATAGTTTGCGAAAAAAGAGATTTATAGTATGTGAAATTTCGAATGCATGATCTAATGCTCAAATGTATGATGTAATGCTCGATTGCGCTGACTCCCATCATTCGTTCATTTTGGTACAGTGCGTCAATTTATCTGATTATCAGCTGTTGTCAAACACTTGAGTCGGAACAACAAGTGAACTCTAGTAGATTAAACGCTGAAATGACTATGCAGTTTAAGTATGTAGTAGCCTACACTAGTATGGGTATTCGGACCCGGCCTGTGTTTCTTAATCCTGTGGTGCGTTCAGTTAGCTTGAACTTTTACTACGTTACGGAACGGTTTTTACTGAACGACATGTTTCGCCAAAACGTTCTTGTACGTTCTTGAACAGACTTTGAGGTATGTTTGCTCCCGTTTGGTGGGTGTGCGAGGTGTGGCTTGAAGCAATGAGGGACGTATTTAAAGGCCTGTAGCCATACTCATAGCGTTCCCCAACCCACAACCCAACATTTTTCAACTGGTCGTTCAGTACAGCGCTGTTTCCGTTCGATTGAACGAACGTAAAAACGTACTGAACACAGCCCTGGTCCTGGGGACCCAAAGGGGTGCACACTTTATTTTGATACCCTAGCACTACACAGCTGATTCGACAAAACAGAACTGTCTGTGATGCTGAAAATTGTTTGTTGCTGGAACTGTTGCTGTGGGTCGTTTTAAGCACCATGGACAGTTCTATTGGCCTTGCAGAATCTTGAATGGTTAAGGGAACTATCCATGGTTCTGACATGGTCCAACACAATACATAGGGTGAATTTTGAATGGGTAAAAGATTGGTAGTGTTGGTATTTGTAAGGGTTAGGGTTAAGGTAAGGGTTAAGTTTTCTCCCATGGCCTTTCTACCATGGTTACACTGTAAAAAGTAACTGCCTAACTCATTAAATTAATTGATTAGTGGCTACTCAAACATCTCCAACCGTCAGTAGAACTCATACACGTGGTACTAACTCATGTCAATAAGATTTCATATCACTTAAAGTTTTATGAGTACTGTTAACAAATATTATGTTATTTAGTAAATATAACTTTATGTATTTGTATTCTGCTAAGGTTATGATTAGTTCATATGTTAAAGTCAATCTAACATGTATTAAATAAGATGTACTTACATGACTCTATTATGTTTTACATCTTTACTTCAAATAACTAAGTAGTAGTCAGACACATTGATATTAGAGTCAAAACACTTGATTTATCTGTGTTGTGATGATATAGAATTATTACGTTTTTGCAAGTTACCAATATGTAATGGTGCCACATGGCTTGTTTGAAGAAAGAAAAGTATATTTCTACAATAGTATTAAGCAGTTTTAGATGTAATTGATCATGATGAACGGATATCAAATCTGCTAAATACAGTTAGATAATGAGACAAGCCATTCCCACCATCAAGAAGGTAATGTGCACCACCACCACTAATGCAGCACACTGTAATGCGTACAGCTCTACCTCCAGTTACTGCAAGAGGGATGAGCACTGTGCTCAACAAGTCTTCCCTGTGGCTCAGTTGGTAGAGCATGGGGTTACAGCTCTACCTCCAGTTACTGCTAGAGGGATGAGCACTGGTTACAGCTCTACCTCCAGTTACTGCTAGAGGGATGAGCACTGGTTACAGCTCTACCTCCAGTTACTGCTAGAGGGATGAGCACTGTGCTCAACAATGACTGGTTACAGCTCTACCTCCAGTTACTGCTAGAGGGAGGAGCACTGTGCTCAACAATGACTGGTTACATCTCTACCTCCAGTTACTGCTAGAGGGATGAGCACTGTGCTCAACAATGACTGGTTACAGCTCTACCTCCAGTTACTGCTAGAGGGATGAGCACTGTGCTCAACAATGACTGGTTACATCTCTACCTCCAGTTACTGCTAGAGGGATGAACACTGTGCTCAACAATGACTGGTTACAGCTCTACCTCCAGTTACTGCTAGAGGAATGAGCACTGTGCTCAACAATGACTGGTAAGGTGGATTATAATGACAAATCATCAAATACATAAAACAATGTTAAACATTAAGACATGACCACTGAAAAGGACTAATCAGAACACTTGAAAACAATTACTAATGAATGTTGATAATTTAAGTAGAAGGGACCCTAAATTGTTATGTTCACTACAACAAATATTCATATTCAAGTAACTTCAATCGTTATAGTTCAGAATACAATACGCAAATAAGTTAATAGAACACAAAACAGTTAAGTATTAACAACTTTAAAAGATAACCATATGGGTGGTGATGTCACTTTATTACTATAAGTATTGAACACTGCAATACTTTGAGTTGGGTTACTCGAATGGTTCTAGCAACGGGTTTCCACCAAAAGAATGACAGTGTACAGTGTATAGAGACAACCTTGTTAGACCTCGATCCTGACAGTGGGTCACTCTCACCGCTGAAGGCACATCTGAAGAAAACATTGATCCACGCTTCATGTGATACCCGATAAGCGATAACAGTTAAGGTCGCGCCAATATCGGTCGTCTTCTTTCTCCCACAAGAACGTTGTCTCACCATCAAGTTTATATATTGACCAGATGATGACTCCAGATATGGACTAATTCGCAGGTCGCCCTTAAGTCCATGTCCTCTTGATCATTTACCATTCAAAGCGGCGGCTATTTCGGGCGGCAATCAATTAAAACCTATAATAGATCACACTGGACCGAGGTTTGGAGGGCTGCTACGCCACTTCCGTTCTGTTCTCAAAAAGACCAGCACCAACCCAACACGAAGAGCAGTAGAAACCACAAATCCATATTCATATCATTCATATAGTCACAGGGTCTTTTTAGGCATATATAGACTCCATTTCATTTGCACATCATGTAGCCTGAGTTGTGCATTTGATTTCAGAATGCCATGCAATGGCAATGGACGAGGGACATTAGGGACGGCCGTACCTTGAGCATTAGTGACATGCATGCCGGACTGAAGGGAGAGGGCGAGAGGGAAGAGCACTAGCATCGGCTCGGATCCAGAGAGAGAGAGGAACGGGGGTGGAAGAGCGAGAGAGACGGTAGAGGAAGAGCGAGAGACGGGGGCGGGAGAACTCTGTCCATTAATTTCCAAATGTCTGCAGCTAAGAATAGCCTGTAGATGTTTCTCTCTACACGTTCCCTAACGCGCGCGCGCGCGCGCTCTCTCCTTCCTCTCTCTCTCGCGCGCACACACACACACACACAGGATGCCACACAACTCCCCCGAGACGCGCGCATGTGCACGCACACTCGCTCGCTATCTCATGCCAGCTGTATCCCCTCGCGCGAGCTACACGCCAGGAGAGATGTACCCCCCCACCAACCTCTTCCTCCCTCACTAAAACACACATAGCTCACACACAAGACTGACCTTGACACAGTTACCAGGTCGTTCATAAAATAGCAATAAAAACAAACATAATCATCCATCCATCTCTACCCCCCACACTCTCACAATCACCAAGCAACCATGTCCCCCCGCGGATCTCTTTCACCACAGAGGTATTTTACGCATTATTTTCACATTGATGTGTGCTAGAATGTGTGTATGACAGGGACAGACATCGTGAATCCAGGGCTGGGCATATGGCTATAGCTCCTAAAGAAATCAGGGCTCACCTCACCGTGCACGGGTCTGGAACTTGAACGAAGGGGAGCGAGTCTGTGAGTGGGGGCTGTGTGCGTCATGTGCTGCAGCGCCTGGCGGCAACACACACATTGGCTACACACAGGTTTCGGGACAGAGATTTTCTCAGGCATTCAGCGCTGAATTGATCGGCTCTAGTCGCTTAGTAGCCTATAGTCCAAAATACTGGCTGATATGGACGGAGACAAATTCGTGTTCTGATCTCTCTCTCTCTCTCTCTCTCTCTCTCTCTCTCTCTCTCTCTCTCTCTCTCTTTCTTTTTTTTTTTTTTTTTACATTTCTAGTCATTTCTACTATTTCTAAAGAGAAAGGGTGGCTATTTCCTCCCTCTCCATCCATCCATTCTTCCATCTTTCCCTCCCCTAAGGTCCGCTGGACGGATAGCCGAGGAGGCCGTGGAGCGCACTTGTTCACGAAGGAGAGAAAGAGGACGGGCAGGACACTGTTTTTTCCAGCGGGCAGAGGCACTCTGCGGGGCGGGGTTGGTGTTCGACTTTCACGGCTTCTGCATTGCGCTCGACCCGCTTGTGGAGATCACGATGACTGGTGGCGAGACACCGGAGCGGTGGCGGATGCTCCCCACTCCGCTATGGTGATGTTGCCTGCGTCCAAATGTCCTCTCCTCGGATGAGACCACGTATGAATGGACGGCTGTGCAGGTGATGGAGAGAATATGATCATTGTGTCGAGGGGGACATCATTTAATTGTTAAGATAAATACGATTCAGCGCTAATCTTAGCCTACATTACATGACAAACCACGACGGATTTCAATTAAAGATGATTTTTGAATGCAAATAAGAAAAATCATCAAATATCAAATTTATCCTTTTCGTGTATAAGGATGGCAGTTCATCTTTGCGCGCGTGTAAAGCGAGTGTGAGGTGGCGGGAGACAAATTAGCCAGTGTACCAAACATTGCGGATGTTACAAAATAAATTAATAATTTTAGATTTTAGCTCTTTTTTCCAACATTTTTTGGTGTCTGAAACGTACCATGGCAACCACGACCAACATGCCCGGTTGAGGGGAAAAACTTGGTGGATTTATTTTCTTATTTTTTTATTTATTTTGATAATCTGATAATATTGTACTGTGGTCATGATGACAATACAACATTTTATCTTCAAACGAAGCACAAGAGGCTTCTGACGAGCCTATCGCACCGTGGAAATGGTTCGGGAGAAGACGATGGAGCAGCCATGGAGAACATGAAACATTTATACTAACTCATCTTGGAATGTCCTCAATCCGATATCCCCAATACTCCCAAAGAGCCTTGCTCTTCTTTTTTGGACATTTAAAAACGAACTGAAGAAGAATTGTGAAGCCTGCAGCACTGATAGTCGTGCAACAAGCCAAGCTATCCAGCCCACCCCACGTTGCATTTGTTTTACTCCCGCACTTGACATTAGCACTAACGCACGGACAGAGACCAAAGCCTACATGGCGTCTTCATCTTGTAAAGGCCGCACCATATAGGCTACCGCCCCGCAACTCTCCGCCTATGCAGGTGGAAGAAGCAGAATAAAACAGTTGTGTGTATGAGCAGTCCGCAGGCAGATGGGATGTAATGTTGTGTGGTCGTGCTGAGCATTCGCCTCCTTCTCAGCTACAGCTGCTTTGTAAAGATTTGGTGTCCAGAGAATGGCGCGGTTCGAAAACGAGATGCCGTCCAGGTATGGCGGCGGCCATGGACCAGGGCATGGGCATGGACCTGGAGGCCCTGGCCGCGGCGGCAGCCGGCAGGGCGGCCCGCCTGGAGGCCCCGGGGGCCAGCGGGTCTACAAGCAGTCCATGGCGCAGAGAGCCCGGACCATGGCCCTGTACAACCCCATCCCGGTTCGTCAGAACTGCTTCACCGTCAACCGCTCGCTGTTCATCTTCAGCGAGGACAACTTTGTGAGAAAATACGCCAAAAAGATTACAGAATGGCCATATCCTTTACATGTTTCTCCTCACTGTGTAACATAACATCAATGCTAAAGCCCGAATATCAGGTAGGCCCACTGTACTTGCAATGTTATTATCATAATGGGAAGATGATCTAATGATGGGACCTATCTATGTGACTCTACCATTAGCCAATTAGGTAGGGCATCATTAGGCTAGTGTGAGCATGTAATGATGACAACATAGCCGACTAGACAACAACACTCAAAGGCCTTCCTGGCAGCTGTAGTGTGGTGATTCAACAGAAGCCTGTAGGTATGATAGGTTTAGGATCCATTGAATGTTTGTATTTGAGCATCATTGATATGATTTTTGTCATTATGAATTATAACGTTGTTATTAAGGGCATTCATCAATTACAGTCACCAATGGACACTTTTTTGGAGAGAGAGAGAAAGAGAGAGAGAGAGAGAGAGAGCGAGAGATGTTTGTAGTGCAGAGCTGCTTGTTGCTGATGTCAGCATGTTCAGTCTCAGCTCAGGAAAAACAGTGGAGGGGAAGGCAAGGAGGGAGGGAGAGAGTTTACTGCCACCATTTATTTTCCCCTAACCCTACCCACCCCTCTTCTAATTGGAGTAAACTAATGGACAACAACACTTAGGCTTCTTCTTCCAGTTTATACATACCATATACATTTTTACAGACACAATGCGCCTTACAACAGTTATCTTTTGTTTGTTTTTAACCCCATCCTTCAGTCTTAGTGTTAGCATAGCACCATTTTGGGAGAAACGGGGAGTGATTTGGGCAATGTCTGTTCTCCTGTTGGAAGCTGTGAGGCTGTCAGGACGAGAGAGGAAAGTAGAATAATGATTGCATTGATCTGTAGTGATGGGTCAGAAATGATTCACTCTAATTGGCCTGCTGCTCTGGCAAATGGATGAGATTGTTTTAAGGCTTTTGAATCTGTTCAATTGTTTGAATGGAGATTGAACACAGATGTGTGTGAAATATTTCAATACATGTACTGTATGAGAGTGTGCGTGAGCTTGCCTCTGCCATTTTGAAAAAGGGATTTGGAATATTAATTGAATGTGTTGGATTGTGGACATTGTCTCTTCCACACCCGCACACCCCTACCTGGTTCAGATGGTTTGTTCCTCTCTGGTTTTGTTTGAACATGCTGGATGTTGATCTAAGTGTGTTCAGGCTAACAGTTTAGCAGTGTCTCATCTTCTTCCTCTATCACCCTTTCTCTCTTCTTCTCCACATCTCCCTCTCTTCCTACATCTCTCTCTCCTGCTTTTCTCTCTCCCCTCCATTCCTCTATCATCGCCTTCTCTCTCTCTATCCCTCTCTCTCTATCGCTCTCTCCCTCTCTCTCTGCCTCCTCTCCCTTATCCTATATCTACATTCTCCTATATTTCCTATCTTCCGCTCTCTATCTCTCCCTCTATCTCCCTCCTCCTCTATCTCCCTCCTCCTCTATCTCTCTCCTCCTCTATCTCCCTCCTCCTCTATCTCCCTCCTCCTCTATCTCTATCTCCCTCCTCCTCTATCTCCCTCCTCTATCTCCCTCCTCCTCTATCTCCCTCCTCCTCTATCTCTATCTCCCTCCTCCTCTATCTCCCTCCTCTATCTCCCTCCTCCTCTATCTCCCTCCTCCTCTATCTCCCTCCTCCTCTATCTCTCTCCTCCTCTATCTCCCTCCTCCTCTATCTCCCTCCTCCTCTATCTCTCTCCTCCTCTATCACCCTCCTCCTCTATCTCCCTCCTCCTCTATCTCCCTCCTCCTCTATCTCTCTCCTCCTCTATCTCCCTCCTCCTCTATCTCCCTCCTCCTCTATCTCTCTCCTCTATCTCCCTCCTCCTCTATCTCTCTCCTCCTCTATCTCTCTCCTCCTCTATCTCTCTCCTCATCTATCACCCTATCCCTTTAAATCTCACTCCTTCTCCTCCTGTTTCCTTAGTTACTCCCTTACCTCTCATGCCCCCTCCACCCTCACACACACACACACGCACGCACACACGCACGCACGCACGCACGCACACACACATACACACACACACACACACACACACACACAAACTCTCAAAGTTCTTGAACTTTTCTAGATTGACTGACCTTCATGTCTTCATTTCTCTTTGCTTATTTTAGCTGTTCTTGCCATACTAGGGACTTGGTCTTTTACCAAATAGGGCTATCTTCTGTATACCACCCTTACCTTGTCACAACACAACTGATTGGCTCAAACGCATTAAGAAGGAAAGAAATTCCACAAATTTACTTTTAACAAGGCACACCTGTTAATTGAAATGCATTCCAGGTAACTACCTAATGAAGCTGGTTGAGAGAATGCCAAGCGCGTGCAAAGCTGTCATCAAAGCAAAGGGTGGCTACATTGAAGAATCTCAAATATAAAATATATTTTGATTTGTTTAACACTTTTTTGGTTACTACATTCCATATGTGTAATTTCATAGTTTTGATGTATTCACTATTATTCTACACTGTAGAAAATAGTAAAAATAAATAAAAACCCTGTAATGAGTAGGTGTGTCCAAACGTTTGACTGGTACTGTATGTGTGACGTGTATGTGACTATAGCTACCTGATTCCCCAGGTGTAAAATAATCTGTGGATTTATACTTGGAGGAGAGAGATGATTCATTACTTGATTCTATACATTTATGATTCAGTATCATTCAGCAGATGACTCAAAAGCAGATTATATAGATGAATGATTAAATATGATTCAGTTGAATGTTTCAGTAGATGATTCACTACATGATTTTATAGATTTACTGTACTCTTAGAAAGAAGGTTCCAAACGGTTCTTCGGCTCTCCCCATAGGGGAACCCTTTTTTGTTCCATAAAGAAGAACCCTTTTTGGTTTCAGGTAGAGCTCTTTTTGGGTTCCATGTAGAGCCCTCTGTGTAAAGGGTTCTACCTGGAACCAAAAAGGGTTATTCAAAGGGTTCTCCTATGGGGACATATGTGGTCACTACCAATAAGACAACACTAAGGTCCTAATGGCACCTTGTTTACTGTACCCATTTGACTCATGTTTTCCATAAGATAAGGGTCAAAGTAACTATGTGAAACAAACCGAAAGCCGGCAGAATGGTCGTTCACACATATTCTCATGCAGCAGTGAAAGAGGGTGACTTTTTTTGTCTCACCCTGGAAATTCAGTAAACAGTTTTGAATGAATAGCACATTCTGTCTCTCTCATAACTATCTCTCCTATTACCTCAGATGCTCTGCTTTGTCCCAGATCAACTGTCATGACCCCTTGACCTCTAACCTATAACCCCTCCCCTAGCCCTAACCTGTGTAATATACTACCTCATACACTAACTCGTCAAGGGATGAGGCACTGAGGGAGGTCAGGAGGTCAGTTCACCCTTTGTGTGTGTGTGTGTATGTGTGTGTGCTTCTTGCCATACTTGGTTGTATTTATTTATGTATCTATGTACTAAAGCCCAGGATAATCCATTGTATTTATGGATTTTGACTGTTACTCTGAACATCACATCACATAACACTGGGATGGAAATCCTACCATCACAAATGAGAGAAGGAGAAAGCCCAGAAAGAGCAAGGGCAAATGGATACAGAAAAAGGAGGAGATTTAGAGAGATAGAAAGACAGAGAGAACGAGAGACAGCCCAGTATTGTTAAAGCCCCGTGTTTTCTTTGCTGTGTGGAATCAGGGATCTACATTCAATCTGCAGAATCTAAATTATTTATTGGCCTTTCTCTCCCTCGCTGCTATCTGCTGCTGCTAACTACACGACCTGTTCCACACGCAGATACCGTGGGCTCTACTGTGTATTAGGGCTGGGATTTACCAGGGATCTCACGATACGATATTTGAACGTTTTGATAGGATTATGTGTTTCGATTCTCACGATTCTATATGTACTGCGAGTCAATGTTCTGAACATATTGCTCAGCGAGAGCATGAGAAAATGAGTTTTGATCAGACATGGAAATGGAAGTGCTTAAAAAATGTTGGCTCACTATTTAAAAAGAAGACGGCGAACAAGCTATAGGATGAAAAATACTGGCGTTTCGGTCAGTTACAGCCGACTAGCGCTAGGTAACGCAACGCACGCACGCACGCACACACACACACACACACTTTCAAGAAACCAATATCCAATAACACACTCTAGTACATGGTAACGCACACAGATACACAGTAGTGATGGGGTAAGAAATCAGTACTGTTGGACAATATTATATTGATACTTTGACTCTCCAAGTATCGAGTTGTAAAATGAATAAATAAATAAATATACAGTACCAGTCAAAAGTTTGGACACACCTACTCATTCCAGGGTTTTTATTTATTTGTACTATTTTCTACATTGGAGAGTAATAGGTAAGATGTCAAAACCATGAAATAACACATATGGAATCATGGAGTAACCAAAAAAGAGTTAAACAAATGTAAATATATTTAAAATGTGAGATTCTTCAAAGTACCCACCCTTTGCCTTGATGACAGCTTTGCATACTCTTGGCATTCTCTCAACCAGCTTCATGAGGTAGTTACCTGGAATGCATTTCAATTAACAGGTGTGCCTTGTTAAAAGTACATTTGTGGAATTTATTTCCTTCTTAATGCGTTTGAGCCAATTAGTTGTGTTGTGACAAGGTAAGGGTGGTATACAGAAGATAGCTCTATTTGGTAAAAGACCAAGTCCATATTATGGCAAGAAAAGCTCAAATAAGCAAAGAGAAATGACAGTCCATCATTATTTTAAGACATAAAGGTCAGTCAATGCGGAACATTTCAAGCAGTTTGAAAGTTTCTTAAAGTGCAGTCACAAAATCCATCAATTTATTTAGAATTCAAGGCACACTTAACGATTATGGCTACCACAGCATTCTGCAGCAATACACCTTCCCATCTGGTTTGGGCTTAGTGAGACTTTCATTTATTTTTCAGCAGGACAATGACCCAACACACCTCCAGGCTGTGTAAGGGCTATTTGACCAAGAAGGAGAGTGATGGAGTGCTGCATCTACCATAAGCCTCCAAAGTTGTTTTAGGGAATTTGGCAGTAGGTCCAACCGGCCTCACAACCACAGACCACGTGTATGGTGTCGTGTGGGCGAGCGGTTTGCTGATGTCAACGTTGTGAACAGAGTGCTCCATGGTGGTGGTGGGGTTATGGTATGGGAAGGCATAAGCTTGTCAATGGCAATTAGAATACACAGAGATACCGTGACGAGGTCCTGAGGCCCATTGTCGTGTCATTCATCAGCCGCCATCACCTCATGTTTCAGAATGATAATGCACGGCCCCATGTCGCAAGAATCTGTACACAATTCCTGGAAGCTGAAAATGGCCCAGTTCTTCTATGGCCTGCATACTCATTAGACTTGTCACCCATTGAGCATGTTTGGGATGCAGCGTGTTCCAGTTCCTGTCAGTATCTAGCAATTTCAGACAGCCATTGAAGAGAAGTAGGACAACATTCCACAAGCCATAATCAACAGCCTGGTCAACTCTATGCAAAGGAGATGTGTCGCGCTGCATGAGGCAAATAGTGGTCACAGCAGATAGTGACTGGTTTTCTGATCTACGCCCCTACCTTTTTTAAGGTATCTGTGACCAACAGATGCATATCTGTACTCCCAGTCATGTGAAATCCATAGATTAGGGCGTCATTTATTTATTTCAATTAACTGATTTCCTTGTAAGAGCTGATACTCAGTAAAATCATTGAAATTGTTGCATGTTGCGTTTATATTTTTATTCAGTGTATATATACATAATCATTTTTTTTACAAATCGATACTTGGAGTCAATGTATCAATATAATATAGTCCAAAATAATATTGTGATATGTAGCTGTACCGATTTCTTCCCCCATCACTACTGTGTATCTGTGTGTGTTACCATGCACTAGAGTGTGTTATTTGACATTGGTTTCAGGAAAGTGTGTTTGTGTGTGTTTACGGGTGTAAATTATGAGGTATCAGTGCGGAATGGGTATCACGCACGCACGCACGCACGCACACACACACACACACACACAGCGGCCTGTTGTCTCTACTAACTTAGTCACGTCTCCTGGTCTGGATCACTCACTTCCTGCCAGACAAAAAATAACAGGGTGCATGAAAGACTTTCACTGGTGAGACCTCCCTCCCTCCCTCCCTCCCTCCCTCCCTGTTATCTGACACAGGGATCTGCTGTTCTGACACTGTGTGGGGTCATCATGTATCAGATGTTGGCTGTGTGTGTCTACTGGAGTTGGGGTTATCCTACCAGATTGGCAGACCAACCTGGAGAGAGGGGTGTTTCTGTTCTCTTTATAGGCCGGGTTTGAGGAGGAGGGGAGGACAGGTACCATGAGAAATGGAGGAGGAGAGGAAATGAGAGGAGTGTTGTCCTCCTCTGTTCATACTCACTGCAGTATCAGGAAGAAGGAGGAGAGACTGAGAGGGGAAGAGAGGGAGGGGAGGAGAGAGACAAAGAGGAAGAGGAAAGAGGTAGATTGAGACGGTAGAGACTGAAAGAGACAGAGAAAGAGAGAGAGTGGGAGGGAGAGGGAGAGAGAGAGCAAAAAAAGAGAGTGGGAGAGAGAGCAAAAAAGAGAGAGAGATAGAAAGAGCGAGAGAGAGGGGGGGAGCTAAACTGCCTCTCTGTGTCTAAATCATTTAAAATGGAGCGGGAGAAAGATGAGGAAGAGCTGTATGAGCTAAGACCTAGATACCACTGCAGATCACACACACGCACACACACATCCACGCACGCACTCACACACACACATTTTTGGGATTTTACCACAAAATGTAATGCTACTATTTTCCTCTCTCGCTCCCTCTCTCTGCATGCTGACTGATAGGATGTGAAGTTTTATATTATCCTCTCTTGTTCCTTTACCTTTACTTCCTTTCTCTTACTCACATCCAATCCATCACTCTCTCTATACCTCTCCCTCGTCTTCCCTCCAATCATCACTCTCTCTATACCTCTCCCTCTCCTTCCCTCCAATCATCACTCTCTCTATACCTCTTCCTCGTCTTCCCTCCAATCATCACTCTCTCTATACCTCTCCCTCGTCTTCCTTCCAATCATCACTCTCTCTATACCTCTCCCTCTTCTTCCTTCCAATCATCACTCTCTCTATACCTCCTCCTCTTCTTCCCTCCAATCATCACTCTCTCTATACCTCCTCCTCTTCTTCCAATCATCACTCTCTCTATACCTCTTCCTCGTCTTCCCTCCAATCATCACTCTCTCTATACCTCCTCTTCTTCTTCCCTCCAATCATCACTCTCTCTATACCTCTTCCTCTTCTTCCTTCCAATCATCACTCTCTCTATACCTCCTCCTCTTCTTCCAATCATCACTCTCTCTATACCCCCTCCTCTTCTTCCAATCATCACTCTCTCTATACCTCTCCCTCTTCTTCCCTCCAATCATCACTCTCTCTATACCTCTCCCTCTCCTTCCCTCCAATCATCACTCTCTCTATACCTCCTCCTCCTCTTCTTCCAATCATCACTCTCTCTATACCTCTCCCTCTTCTTCCCTCCAATCATCACTCTCTCTATACCTCTTCTTCCTTCCAATCATCACTCTCTCTATATACCCTCCCTCTTCTTCCTTCCAATCATCACTCTCTCTATACCTCCTTCTCTTCTTCCCTCCAATCATCACTCTCTCTATACCTCCTCCTCTTCTTCCTTCCAATCATCACTCTCTCTATACCTCTCCCTCTTCTTCCTTCCAATCATCACTCTCTCTATACCTCCTTCTCTTCTTCCCTCCAATCATCACTCTCTCTATACCTCCTCCTCTTCTTCCTTCCAATCATCACTCTCTCTATACCTCTCCCTCTTCTTCCTTCCAATCATCACTCTCTCTATACCTCCTTCTCTTCTTCCTTCCAATCATCACTCTCTCTATACCTCCTTCTCTTCTTCCCTCCAATCATCACTCTCTCTATACCTCTCCCTCTTCTTCCTTCCAATCATCACTCTCTCTATACCTCCTTCTCTTCTTCCCTCCAATCATCACTCTCTCTATACCTCCTCCTCTTCTTCCCTCCAATCATCACTCTCTCTATACCTCCTCCTCCTCTTCTTCCTTCCAATCATCACTCTCTCTATACCTCCTCCTCTTCTTCCCTCCAATCATCACTCTCTCTATACCTCCTCCTCTTCTTCCCTCCAATCATCACTCTCTCTATACCTCCCTCTCTTCTTCCCTCCAATCATCACTCTCTCTATACCTCCTCCTCTTCTTCCCTCCAATCATCACTCTCTCTATACCTCCTTCTCTTCTTCCCTCCAATCATCACTCTCTCTATACCTCTCCCTCTTCTTCCCTCCAATCATCACTCTCTCTATACCTCCCCCTCTTCTTCCTTCCAATCATCACTCTCTCTATACCTCCTCCTCTTCTTCTTCCTTCCAATCATCACTCTCTCTATACCTCCTCTTCTTCTTCCTTCCAATCATCACTCTCTCTATACCTCCTCCTCTTCTTCCCTCCAATCATCACTCTCTCTATACCTCTCCCTCTTCTTCCCTCCAATCATCACTCTCTCTATACCTCTCCCTCTTCTTCCCTCCAATCATCACTCTCTCTATACCTCCTCCTCCTCTTCTTCCAATCATCACTCTCTCTATACCTCTCCCTCTTCTTCCCTCCAATCATCACTCTCTCTATACCTCCTCCTCTTCTTCTTCCCTCCAATCATCACTCTCTCTATACCTCTCCCTCTTCTTCCCTCCAATCATCACTCTCTCTATACCTCTCCCTCTTCTTCCTTCCAATCATCACTCTCTCTATACCTCCTTCTCTTCTTCCTTCCAATCATCACTCTCTCTATACCTCTCCCTCTTCTTCCCTCCAATCATCACTCTCTCTATACCTCCTTCTCTTCTTCCCTCCAATCATCACTCTCTCTATACCTCTCCCTCTTCTTCCCTCCAATCATCACTCTCTCTATACCTCCTTCTCTTCTTCCCTCCAATCATCACTCTCTCTATACCTCTCCCTCTTCTTCCCTCCAATCATCACTCTCTCTATACCTCCTCCTCCTCTTCTTCCAATCATCACTCTCTCTATACCTCTCCCTCTTCTTCCCTCCAATCATCACTCTCTCTATACCTCCTTCTCTTCTTCCCTCCAATCATCACTCTCTCTATACCTCCTCCTCTTCTTCCTTCCAATCATCACTCTCTCTATACCTCTCCCTCTTCTTCCCTCCAATCATCACTCTCTCTATACCTCTCCCTCTTCTTCCTTCCAATCATCACTCTCTCTATACCTCCTCCTCTTCTTCCTTCCAATCATCACTCTCTCTATACCTATTTCTCTTCTTCCAATCATCACTCTCTCTATTCCTCCTTCTCTTCTTCCAATCATCACTCTCTCTATTCCTCCTTCTCTTCTTCCCTCCAATCATCACTCTCTCTATACCTCCTTCTCTTCTTCCTTCCAATCATCACTCTCTCTATACCTCCTCCTCTTCTTCCCTCCAATCATCACTCTCTCTATACCTCCTCTTCTTCTTCCCTCCAATCATCACTCTCTCTATACCTCCTTCTCTTCTTCCTTCCAATCATCACTCTCTCTATACCTCCTTCTCTTCTTCCTTCCAATCATCACTCTCTCTATACCTCCTCCTCTTCTTCCAATCATCACTCTCTCTATACCTCCTTCTCTTCTTCCCTCCAATCATCACTCTCTCTATACCTCCTTCTCTTCTTCCCTCCAATCATCACTCTCTCTATACCTCTCCCTCTTCTTCCCTCCAATCATCACTCTCTATTCCTCCCCCTCTTCTTCCCTCCAATCATCACTCTCTCTATACCTATTTCTCTTCTTCCAATCATCACTCTCTCTATACCTCCTTCTCTTCTTCCTTCCAATCATCACTCTCTCTATACCTCCTCCTCTTCTTCCAATCATCACTCTCTCTATACCTCCTTCTCTTCTTCCTTCCAATCATCACTCTCTCAATACCTCCTCCTCTTCTTCCAATCATCACTCTCTCTATACCTCCTTCTCTTCTTCCTTCCAATCATCACTCTCTCTATACCTCTCCCTCTTCTTCCTTCCAATCATCACTCTCTCTATACCTCCTCTTCTTCTTCCTTCCAATCATCACTCTCTCTATACCTCCTTCTCTTCTTCCCTCCAATCATCACTCTCTCTATACCTCCTCCTCTTCTTCCTTCCAATCATCACTCTCTCTATACCTCCTTCTCTTCTTCCAATCATCACTCTCTCTATACCTCCTCCTCTTCTTCCCTCCAATCATCACTCTCTCTATACCTCCTTCTCTTCTTCCCTCCAATCATCACTCTCTCTATACCTCCTTCTCTTCTTCCCTCCAATCATCACTCTCTCTATACCTCCTTCTCTTCTTCCTTCCAATCATCACTCTCTCTATACCTCCTCCTCTTCTTCCTCCAATCATCACTCTCTCTATACCTCCTCCTCTTCTTCCCTCCAATCATCACTCTCTCTATACCTCCTTCTCTTCTTCCAATCATCACTCTCTCTATACCTCCTCCTCTCTTCCTCCAATCATCACTCTCTCTATACCTCCTCTCTTCTTCCTTCCAATCATCACTCTCTCTATACCTCTCCCTCTTCTTCCTTCCAATCATCACTCTCTCTATACCTCCTTCTCTTCTTCCCTCCAATCATCACTCTCTCTATACCTCCTCCTCTTCTTCCTATCAATCATCACTCTCTCTATACCTCCTTCTCTTCTTCCAATCATCACTCTCTCTATACCTCCTCCTCTTCTTCCCTCCAATCATCACTCTCTATACCTCCTCCTCTTCTTCCCTCCAATCATCACTCTCTCTATACCTCCTCCTCTTCTTCCCTCCAATCATCACTCTCTCTATACCCTCCTCCTCTTCTTCCCTCCAATCATCACTCTCTCTATACCTCCTTCTCTTCTTCCTTCCAATCATCACTCTCTCTATACCTCTCCCTCTTCTTCCTTCCAATCATCACTCTCTCTATACCTCCTTCTCTTCTTCCCTCCAATCATCACTCTCTCTATACCTCCTCCTCTTCTTCCTTCCAATCATCACTCTCTCTATACCTCCTTCTCTTCTTCCAATCATCACTCTCTCTATACCTCCTCCTCTTCTTCCCTCCAATCATCACTCTCTCTATACCTCCTCCTCTTCTTCCCTCCAATCATCACTCTCTATATACCCCTCCTCTTCTTCCCTCCAATCATCACTCTCTCTATACCTCCTCCTCTTCTTCCCTCCAATCATCACTCTCTCTATACCTCCTCCTCTTCTTCCTTCCAATCATCACTCTCTCTATACCTCTCCCTCTTCTTCCTTCCAATCATCACTCTCTCTATACCTCCTCCTCTTCTTCCTTCCAATCATCACTCTCTCTATACCTCCTTCTCTTCTTCCCTCCAATCATCACTCTCTCTATACCTCTCCCTCTTCTTCCTTCCAATCATCACTCTCTCTATACCTCCTTCTCTTCTTCCCTCCAATCATCACTCTCTCTATACCTCCTCCTCTTCTTCCCTCCAATCATCACTCTCTCTATACCTCCTTCTCTTCTTCCTTCCAATCATCACTCTCTCTATACCTCTCCCTCTTCTTCCTTCCAATCATCACTCTCTCTATACCTCCTTCTCTTCTTCCCTCCAATCATCACTCTCTCTATACCTCCTTCTCTTCTTCCCTCCAATCATCACTCTCTCTATACCTCCTCCTCCTCTTCTTCCTTCCAATCATCACTCTCTCTATACCTCCTCCTCTTCTTCCCTCCAATCATCACTCTCTCTATACCTCCTCCTCCTCTTCTTCCTTCCAATCATCACTCTCTCTATACCTCCTCCTCTTCTTCCCTCTAATCATCACTCTCTCTATACCTCCTCCTCTTCTTCCCTCCAATCATCACTCTCTCTATACCTCCCTCTCTTCTTCCCTCCAATCATCACTCTCTCTATACCTCCTCCTCTTCTTCCCTCCAATCATCACTCTCTCTATACCTCCTTCTCTTCTTCCCTCCAATCATCACTCTCTCTATACCTCTCCCTCTTCTTCCCTCCAATCATCACTCTCTCTATACCTCCCCCTCTTCTTCCTTCCAATCATCACTCTCTCTATACCTCTCCCTCTTCTTCCCTCCAATCATCACTCTCTCTATACCTCCTCCTCTTCTTCTTCCTTCCAATCATCACTCTCTCTATACCTCCTCTTCTTCTTCCTTCCAATCATCACTCTCTCTATACCTCCTCCTCTTCTTCCCTCCAATCATCACTCTCTCTATACCTCTCCCTCTTCTTCCCTCCAATCATCACTCTCTCTATACCTCCTCCTCCTCTTCTTCCAATCATCACTCTCTCTATACCTCTCCCTCTTCTTCCTTCCAATCATCACTCTCTCTATACCTCCTCCTCTTCTTCTTCCCTCCAATCATCACTCTCTCTATACCTCTCCCTCTTCTTCCCTCCAATCATCACTCTCTCTATACCTCCTCCTCCTCTTCTTCCAATCATCACTATCTCTATACCTCCTTCTCTTCTTCCCTCCAATCATCACTCTCTCTATACCTCTCCCTCTTCTTCCCTCCAATCATCACTCTCTCTATACCTCTCCCTCTTCTTCCTTCCAATCATCACTCTCTCTATACCTCCTTCTCTTCTTCCTTCCAATCATCACTCTCTCTATACCTCTCCCTCTTCTTCCCTCCAATCATCACTCTCTCTATACCTCCTTCTCTTCTTCCCTCCAATCATCACTCTCTCTATACCTCTCCCTCTTCTTCCCTCCAATCATCACTCTCTCTATACCTCCTCCTCCTCTTCTTCCAATCATCACTCTCTCTATACCTCTCCCTCTTCTTCCCTCCAATCATCACTCTCTCTATACCTCCTTCTCTTCTTCCCTCCAATCATCACTCTCTCTATACCTCCTCCTCCTCTTCTTCCAATCATCACTCTCTCTATACCTCTCCCTCTTCTTCCCTCCAATCATCACTCTCTCTATACCTCCTTCTCTTCTTCCCTCCAATCATCACTCTCTCTATACCTCCTCCTCTTCTTCCTTCCAATCATCACTCTCTCTATACCTCTCCCTCTTCTTCCCTCCAATCATCACTCTCTCTATACCTCCTTCTCTTCTTCCTTCCAATCATCACTCTCTCTATACCTCTCCCTCTTCTTCCCTCCAATCATCACTCTCTCTATACCTCCTTCTCTTCTTCCTTCCAATCATCACTCTCTCTATACCTCCTCCTCTTCTTCCTTCCAATCATCACTCTCTCTATACCTCCTTCTCTTCTTCCCTCCAATCATCACTCTCTCTATACCTATTTCTCTTCTTCCAATCATCACTCTCTCTATTCCTCCTTCTCTTCTTCCAATCATCACTCTCTCTATTCCTCCTTCTCTTCTTCCCTCCAATCATCACTCTCTCTATACCTCCTTCTCTTCTTCCTTCCAATCATCACTCTCTCTATACCTCCTCCTCTTCTTCCCTCCAATCATCACTCTCTCTATACCTCCTCTTCTTCTTCCCTCCAATCATCACTCTCTCTATACCTCCTTCTCTTCTTCCTTCCAATCATCACTCTCTCTATACCTCCTTCTCTTCTTCCTTCCAATCATCACTCTCTCTATACCTCCTCCTCTTCTTCCAATCATCACTCTCTCTATACCTCCTTCTCTTCTTCCAATCATCACTCTCTCTATACCTCCTTCTCTTCTTCCCTCCAATCATCACTCTCTCTATACCTCTCCCTCTTCTTCCCTCCAATCATCACTCTCTATTCCTCCCCCTCTTCTTCCCTCCAATCATCACTCTCTCTATACCTATTTCTCTTCTTCCAATCATCACTCTCTCTATACCTCCTTCTCTTCTTCCTTCCAATCATCACTCTCTCTATACCTCCTCCTCTTCTTCCAATCATCACTCTCTCTATACCTCTCCCTCTTCTTCCTTCCAATCATCACTCTCTCTATACCTCTCCCTCTTCTTCCCTCCAATCATCACTCTCTCTATACCTCCTCCTCTTCTTCCTTCCAATCATCACTCTCTCTATACCTCCTTCTCTTCTTCCAATCATCACTCTCTCTATACCTCCTCCTCTTCTTCCCTCCAATCATCACTCTCTCTATACCTCCTTCTCTTCTTCCCTCCAATCATCACTCTCTCTATACCTCCTTCTCTTCTTCCCTCCAATCATCACTCTCTCTATACCTCCTCCTCTTCTTCCCTCCAATCATCACTCTCTCTATACCTCCTTCTCTTCTTCCTTCCAATCATCACTCTCTCTATACCTCCTCCTCTTCTTCCCTCCAATCATCACTCTCTCTATACCTCCTCCTCTTCTTCCCTCCAATCATCACTCTCTCTATACCTCCTCCTCTTCTTCCCTCCAATCATCACTCTCTCTATACCTCCTTCTCTTCTTCCTTCCAATCATCACTCTCTCTATACCTCTCCCTCTTCTTCCTTCCAATCATCACTCTCTCTATACCTCCTTCTCTTCTTCCCTCCAATCATCACTCTCTCTATACCTCCTCCTCTTCTTCCTTCCAATCATCACTCTCTCTATACCTCCTTCTCTTCTTCCAATCATCACTCTCTCTATACCTCCTCCTCTTCTTCCCTCCAATCATCACTCTCTCTATACCTCCTCCTCTTCTTCCCTCCAATCATCACTCTCTCTATACCTCCTCCTCTTCTTCCCTCCAATCATCACTCTCTCTATACCTCCTCCTCTTCTTCCCTCCAATCATCACTCTCTCTATACCTCCTTCTCTTCTTCCTTCCAATCATCACTCTCTCTATACCTCTCCCTCTTCTTCCTTCCAATCATCACTCTCTCTATACCTCCTTCTCTTCTTCCCTCCAATCATCACTCTCTCTATACCTCCTCCTCTTCTTCCTTCCAATCATCACTCTCTCTATACCTCCTTCTCTTCTTCCAATCATCACTCTCTCTATACCTCCTCCTCTTCTTCCCTCCAATCATCACTCTCTCTATACCTCCTCCTCTTCTTCCCTCCAATCATCACTCTCTCTATACCTCCTCCTCTTCTTCCCTCCAATCATCACTCTCTCTATACCTCCTCCTCTTCTTCCCTCCAATCATCACTCTCTCTATACCTCCTCCTCTTCTTCCTTCCAATCATCACTCTCTCTATACCTCTCCCTCTTCTTCCTTCCAATCATCACTCTCTCTATACCTCCTCCTCTTCTTCCCTCCAATCATCACTCTCTCTATACCTCCTTCTCTTCTTCCTTCCAATCATCACTCTCTCTATACCTCCTTCTCTTCTTCCCTCCAATCATCACTCTCTCTATACCTCTCCCTCTTCTTCCTTCCAATCATCACTCTCTCTATACCTCTCCCTCTTCTTCCCTCCAATCATCACTCTCTCTATACCTCCCCCTCCTCTTCTTCCAATCATCACTCTCTCTATACCTCCTCCTCTTCTTCCCTCCAATCATCACTCTCTCTATACCTCCCCCTCTTCTTCCTTCCAATCATCACTCTCTCTATACCTCCTTCTCTTCTTCCCTCCAATCATCACTCTCTCTATACCTCCTTCTCTTCTTCCCTCCAATCATCACTCTCTCTATACCTCCTTCTCTTCTTCCTTCCAATCATCACTCTCTCTATACCTCCTTCTCTTCTTCCCTCCAATCATCACTCTCTCTATACCTCCTTCTCTTCTTCCCTCCAATCATCACTCTCTCTATACCTCCTTCTCTTCTTCCTTTCTATTCCATAGTGTTTCTTCCTCCTGAGTGGGTGTGTGTATGCGTGTGTTTATGTAGGCGCTATACACTGAGTGTACAAAACATATATATATATTATTGTTTTTATTGTCATTTTGCTATTCTAACGGTTATTACGATGACCACGGTTATTTTGGCTGACCAATAACCATCATCCAAAATTCCATGACCGTTACAGCCTTAATTTCCATTAGAAATGGAAACCCATACTGGTCAGTCTATGTCTTTCCATGACATAGACTGACCAGATAAATTCAGTTGAAAGCTATGATAACTTATTGATGTCACTTGTTTAATCCACTTCAATTAGTATAGATGAATGGGGAGGAGACAGGTTAAAGAAGGTATTTTAAGCCTTAAGACAATTGAGACATGGATTGTGTATGTGTGTCATTCAGAGGTTGAATGGGCAAGACAAAAGATTGAAGTGCCTTTGAACAGGTTATGGTAGTAGGTGCCAGGCGTATCGGTTTGTGTCAAGAACTGCAACACTGCTGGGTTTTTCACGCTCAACAGTTTCCTGTGTGTATCAAGAATGGTCCACCACCCAAAGGACATCCAGCCAACTTGACGCAACTGTGGGAAGCATTGGAGTCAACATGGGCAGCATCCCTGTGGAAAGCTTTCGACACCTTGTAGAGGCCATGTTCCGACGAATTGAGGCTGTTCTGAGTGGAAAAGGGGGGATCCAACTCAATATTAGGAAGGTGTTCTTAATGTTTTGTCCAGTCAGTGTATCTGTGTGTGTGTGTGCCTCTCAGGCCCACTCTGATTGCCTCATATCACTGACTACTGTCTACTGTCTGGTAACAGATGTGTGAATTGATCCATATTATGATTCCCCTGGGAAGGCTCCACTCTCTACTCTCACATACAACAACATGCTAAAACTGAACCAGGATCAGTATGTACAGGCCAGCTCAGGTTATCTGGCAGGTAAAACTGACCTATGAACAGTTCTAACCACAGTCATATTCCCTAGTCCCACTTAACGGTGCAGATTGTGCTACGTCATTCTGATGACTCAAGTTTGTGAGTTACGTTGAGTAACGTATCTGAAGTTAGGATTTCAATTTTATTTAAAATATATCTTTTTAAATCTTTAGCTCTGGATTGTTGAAAATTACCCATAAGTAACCATTTCACTGTTAGTTTCCACCTGTTGTTTACGAATCATGTGACAAATAACATTTGATTTGATTCTGCCTATAACTTGGTGTGAAATCTGAATATTCTGTGTCATTAGCTAGGTTTACATCCGATTGGCGAGAGATTTTCATGCGAATCTAAAACAATCTGCATGAAGGAAATACGAGCATTTTCCCACCAGTGGTGTGTTTCCACCAAACTGACTTGTTGCGGATAAAAATCAGTCCGTGATGGCGTAGATCACACAAAATGTACTTTTTCGCTTACGTTTCATGTACCAAATAAAAAACGAAAGTTCAATGTCTTTCCATCGCATTTTCAACTCAACTGAGACGTGATTATATGTCAATAAAGGGTGTTTCATCTGTCAAAGCTTGTGTATTTCTCCTACTGCTGTTTGTAGCTTAAAGGCCCAATCCTAAATTGAGACAAGTGCACCTTTTGTGTAAATCATACATTAAAGTCAATGGGACATTTGTGAGAGCATTTGACTTCAGCACAGTTAGGATTGGAGCCTATGTGTTTATCTCAGGATGCCTTATACTGTAGTCTTGTTTATGTGTTTGGTGCCCTTGGTTGGGTGGATCTACTGTTTCCAGACCTCAGCCAGGTGGGGCTAGCAGTCTCCTGGGGTTTCAGCTTAGTCGTTGTTATTTGACCTGTTATTATAACATTTCGTCCTTGTTCTAATCAATAGCAGATATAATGGCTTTTCAGAAGTGTGTTTGATTTGAACAGCAGCTTGTCCTGGATGGAGAGAGTTGACACTTGGCTCAGGGATAAACTGTGGTGCAACTGATACACACACAAGATGGAAGGATCTGGAAAGCCAGTTGGAGTGTGTCCAGGTGGTTCAACTTCTCCAGCCTCTACATCTGCATTTGAGAGGATTAGACAAAGGAGTGCGTGTGTGTATGTGTGTGTGTGTGTGTGTGTGTGTGCGTGCGTTTGTGTCCCAGTGGATTTGACTCAGTGGATTTGACCCAGTGGATTTGACTTCAATCAATTGCAGACAAAGGGTAACCACCAAGAACTTGTGTAATTGAATCAGGTGTGTTAGTGCTGGGTTGGGACAAAAGCCTGCACACACAGCATCCCCCCAGGATCATGCAGTAATGAAGCACAGCGGTGCTGTCGTTAGAACGTTTTTTTTAGTGCAGGGGTCAACAGCTCCAGTCTTCCAGCACCACATCATCTTTTGGTTTACCTTCTCTCTCTGTAATCAGAGACTGAACCAGGTCTCCCCAGCCAATCCATCAATGGCATTCATAGATCAATTATTGATCAACAGGAATTTGGAACTGAAAGGACCGGGTGTAGAGGTTGGAGAGTTGGTTAGAGAAGTGATGCGCTGCAGGGAGATACCGTGGTCCAAGCCCAGGCCTTGGGGTGTAGAGGTTGGAGAGTTGGTTAGAGAAGTGATGCTCTGCAGGGAGATACCGTGGTCCAAGCCCAGGCCTTGTGACCAGATGTGTAGCTTACCAACCTGGCCTCAGGGCAATTCGTAAGATTTGGTATGCAAATTTGTTTCCCTCCATTTAGTATGATATGTTATGCTACATTAGGTTACATTATGAATGGAATAGCAGTCATACAATATCATACGAATTAGAGGACGTATAGTATCATACATCATACTATTTGGAAGACCTAACTTATCATACATCTTGGAGGTTGTTGCAGCTCTATCTATTTGTTGTATTTATTTACTTATTTATTTATGAGGGCAAATCATACTCAATGAACTAGAGTATAGTACAAAAATCATGGGTATCAGAATAAAAACCTCTATAACAACAATGTCAATGACATCAACAATAACTAAAAGTTAATTGAGTATGATTTGCCCCCAAAAATAAATAAGTACATTTACATTACATTTTAGTCATTTAGCAGACGCTCTTATCCAGAGCAACTTACAGTAGTGTATGCATACATTTCATACATTTCTTTTTCATACATATTTTTTTTCTGTGGTGGCCCCCCGTGGGAATCGAACCCACAACCCTGGCATTGCAAACACCATGCTCAACCAACTGAGCTACAGGGAAGGCTGTAGCTCAGTAAATTAATACAACAAGTATTTTCCTGAGCCCAGGCTGCTTATTGCACCATAACAACAAAGGAGAATTTCATGGAGAATTTACTTTGCTGGTTAGGAGAACTAACAACGAAGGTTAGGAGAATTGACATAACTGGCTAGGTGAATTAGTTTAAGGTTAGGAAAATGGTTAAGGGAAGGGTTAGCTTAAAATTCGGTAAAACTTCATTTTAAGGGTACCTAATAAACCATTTATAAGGCATTTATAAATTGTGTTTTCACCATGTATTAATCATTACTCTCACATTTGCAAATGTTAGTAAGCTAATTATTATGTATATGTCATTAAACATCCTGTATTGTGTGCTTATTCTTTTAACAGGTACTGCTGGAATGTCTTCCAATGGTAAACCCATCTTTTTGTGAGAAATTACACTGCTCACTCAAAACATTTCTAAAGTATTTCTAAAGTATAAATAGCACTTACTTTAGATTAGGGACTTTTGTACAATTTCAGCCAGTAGTTTCGAAAGTGGTGCTCATGAGCCAAAACGATCCCCGTTTTTTCGGTACTATGTCATCCATTCTTTTACTACATCTGGAATTGTATTTTTGTTATTATCATTATGTTTTTTGTTGTTGGGCAATTCGTATGAAATGTTTAGAATCCAATTCATACAATATGTTACGAATTGGTTGTTCTTAAGATCCAAGACTACATCTTTAAGTAATGATTAGTAAATGGTTTAGAAATGTAAGAGTAATGATTAATAAATGGGGAACACACAATATATAAATGCCTTATACATTGTTCATTAGGTACCCTTAACTTAAAGTGTCAGCAAAATATTACAGTTGTCCCCGATAGTGATGCGCGGGTTGACTTGGTTATATCCGCAGGGCGGGCAGATTGAATAAAGAGAAAACAATACATAAAAATTAATTATAGTATAATTCTTGTGCAATTTATATTGAGGTTTTTCTTTCATAATTGTTTTTATTTGTGTGTAAGCCTAAGCTTTAGGGCCTAAATTTACGCATGCCAAATAGCCTATACTCCAATCACCAAATGCTTTGGGTAACAGGCAGAAAAATGTTATGTCAGTCCACTGAGGAAATACGGACAATGTCCGAGTTTAATTAAATAAGAGAAAAGCTGTGAAATGGAGAAATGAAAATAAAGAGAAGGAAGGGACAGAAAAGTACTGATTGTGAAAGATTTGAAGTGGTAAAAGAGGATTATAGCAGCGCTGGCTATGTTATGTGTGATGAATGTGAGGCACTATACAAATTCAACAGTCACAAGACGGGTACTTCAGATAGGCCTATGGCACGAGAAGGGAACTGTAGCCTACTGTTCAGATGGGTTAAATGCAAACTGAAATCTGGACACTAACTGTAGGTCTATAACCTCTCACATAGCCTTAATATGAACTCCTCCAGAATTAAGCATTTCTTGCAGTAAAATGATACACCAAATGTACATTTTGACTGAGGAACATGAGTGGAGAAATATGATTTATTTCTTTCAGCATCTTGAGAATGCAAATGCACAGTTAGTAATGTTGAAACTTGTTGGGTCATTTTCACAGTTTTCTATTTCCTTACAACCAGTCCAACTGATGTCATTTGAAAACTTTGCACAGAAAACCTTTCCCAATTTTTTGTTGTTGAGTTATTGCATTTTCTCTCCGGTCCCTAAACGTATTTGCTCCACAAAATAAGCAGAGATGATGGAGAAAACTTTACCGATGTCAAAGAGATTGAAGCAATCTATCATTTATGACATTATTTTGGTGAGCAATGGTTTATTTAGTCTTCTAGGGCAACATATAATGACAGAAGAGAAGCTGCATGTATCTAATTATAGACAAGTTGACTAACAAATAGCATACCAAAATGTTGGAATTTATAAACAGAAACAAAGGCTATCTAAATTAGGCCTAAAGAATCGTGCACTCACTGTAAAAAAAATCTTTCCACCGTCTCTGACTGTAGCCTACAGCACATTTTCTATATAAACAGCTGACCCGCTCACCACTAGTCCCCGACGTGACTCGAACACTCAACCTTTGGATTGCTAGAAGGCCCACCCAACCTCCCTGCTTTAGTTTCTGTATTAAGTGACCATACCATTATTGTGTTTGTAATGTCTGTCCAGTGAGTCCAGTCTGACTTCACTGCAGGTGAGCGGGTGTCTTCTACTGTTTGTGAGCGGTGTGTACTGTTACTGTACTGTATGGGTATGTCTGAAATAGATCCTTCCACCCTCCCACCATGTTCTCTAGCACAGGGGAGGATGGGAACAGAGGTCAGCTCAGGATGGGGGGAGGGACTTCTCTTTCTTCCCTTTCGTTGTTTTGTAACCAATGATCAGACCTTTTCATAGACACGTTTATTATCTTATTATCAACAGGGCTGGCACAATTACTGCATAACCATGTAACCGACGGTTACAGATGAAGACTCATTAAAGTAAATTAACTGTCATAACCGGTTTACATATTTGCTTATTTAATTTTGTAAAACGAGCAGCTGACTGAAGAAAATGTGCATCTTAAAAAAATAAATATATATATATATATACTGTATATATAATATTGTTTTTATTATAATTTTTTGCTATTAGAACAGTTATTACGATGACCACGGTTATTTTGTCTGACCAATAACCATCATCCAAAATTCCATCACAGCCTTTATTATCCATTAGAAATGGAAATTCACCCAGTCTGAATACCAGGCTACTTTGACCTGGCTATAGCTTAGCCAGGCCCACCCATGTAATGAGTGTCTATAGCGTGGATATACAGTGCATTCGGAAAGTATTCAGACCCGTTGACTTTTTCCATTTTTTATTACATTACAGACGTATTTTAAAATGGAGAAAATAATTTTCCGCCTCATCAATACACACAATACCCATAAGGACAGGTTTTTTGACATTTTTGCAAATGTATTACAAATAAAATACTGAAATATCACATTTACATAAGTATTCAGATCCTTTACTCAGTGCTTTGTTGAACCACCTTTGGCTGCGATTACAGCCTCGAGTCTTCTTTGGTATGATGCTACAAGCTTGGCACACCTGTATTTGGGGAGTTTCTCCCATTCTTCTCTGCATATCCTCTCAAGCTCTGTCAGGATGGCGCGTCGCTGCACAGCTATTTTCAGTTCTCTCCAGAGATGTTCGATCAGGTTCAAGTCCGGGCTCTGGCTGGGCCGCTAATTGACATTCAGAGACTTGTCCTGAAGCCACTCCTGTGTTGTCTTGGCTGTGTGCTTAGGGTTGTTGTCCTGTTGGAAGTTTAATTTTTGCCCCCATCTGAGGTCCCGAGCGCTCTGGAGCAGGTTTTCATCAAGGATCACTCTGTGCTTTGCTCCGTTCATCTTTCCCTCAATCCTGACTTCCAGTCCCTGCCACTGAAAAACATCCCGCCTGCATGATGCTGCCACCTCCAGAGTGACACTTGGCATTCAGGCCAAATAGTTCAATCTTGGTTTCATCAGACCAGAGAATCTTGTTTCTCATGGTCTGAGAGTCCTTTAGGTGCCTTTTGGCAAACTCCAAGCAGGCTGTCATGTGACTTTTACTGAGGAGTGGCTTCCGTCTAGCCACTCTACCATAAATGCCTGATTGGTGGAGTGCTGCAGAGATTGTTGTCCTTCTGGAAGGTTCTCCCAACTCCACTTAGGAACTCTTGAGTTCTGTCAGAGTGACCGTTGGGTTCTTGGTCACCTCCCTGACCAAGGCCCTTCTCCCCAGATTGCTCAGTTTGGCCGGGCTGCCAGCTCAAGGAAGAGTCTTGGTGGTTCCAAGAACGATGGAGGCCACTGTGTTCTTGGGGACCTTCAATGCTGCAGACATTTTTTGGTACCCTTCCACAGATCTGTGCCTCGACACAATCCTGTCTAGGATCTCTACAGACAATTCCTTCGAGCTCATGGCTTGGTTTTTGCTCTGATATGCACTGTCAACGGTGGGACCTTATATAGACAGGTGTGTGCCTTTCCAATCATGTCCAATCAACTGTATTTACCACAGGTGGACTCAAATCAAGCTGTAGAAACATCTCACGGATGATCAACGGAAGCAGGATGCACCTGAGCTCAACTTTGAGTCTCATAGAAAAGGGTGTGAATACCATATAATATGGTATTTCTGTTTTTTATTTGTAATACATTTGCAAACATTTCTAAAAGCCTGTTTTCGCTTTGTCATTATGGGGTATTGTGTGTAGATTGATGACACTTTTTTTTTATTTAATCCATTTTAGAATAAGGCTGTAACGTATCAAAATGTGGAAAAAGGGAATGGGTCTGAATACTTTCCGAATGCACTGGGGAGTGTACTGAGTGTACAAAACATTAAGAACTCTTTCCATGACATAGACTGACCAGGTGATTCCAGATTAAAGCTATGATCCCGTATTGCTATGTGTACATGAAGGGGAGGAGACAAGTTAAAGAAGGAGTTTTAAGCCTAGAGACAATTGAGACATGGATTGTGTATGTGTGCCACTCAGAGGGTGAATGGGCAAGACAGAAAATATAAGTGCCTTTGAACGGGGTATGGTTGTAGGGGCAGGCACACTGGTTTGAGTGTGTCATGATCTGCAACGCTGATGGGTTTTCCAACTTGACACAACTGTGTGAAGCATTGGAGTCAACATGGGCCAGAATCCCTGTGCAAAGCTTTTGATACCTTGTGGAGTCCATGCCCCGATGAATTAAGGCTGTTCTGAGGGCAAAAGGGGCTGCAACTCAGAATTAGGAAGGTGTTCTTAATGTATGTAGTTCTGTCCTTGAGCTGTTGTTGTTTAATGATCTTCTGTTTTATGTTTCATGTTTTGTGTGGACCCCAGGAAGAGTAGCTGCTGATATTGCAACAGCTAATGGGGATCCTAATAAAATACCAAACACCAAATACCAGTGTATATCATGTTTAGATAGGTAATGCTACTCTCTCTCTCTCTCTCTCTCTCTCTCTCTCTCTCTCTCTCTCTCTCTCTCTGTCTGTACCCTTCCTTTTCACTAGCCCCTCCTCTCTCTCTCCATCTCTCAGTCTTGCATTCTAGCTTTCCGCTGAATTATTCCGTTTTGATGGCAGGCTGGTACTGTATGTGTGTATTTCAGTGTGTATATGTGTGTGTATATGTGTGTGTGCATATGTGTGTGTGTGTGTATTTGAGTATGTGTGTGTCTGTGTACGTGTGTTTGTGGGGAGCGGGGGGGTGACGTGGAGCAATGCTATTTTTGGGAGCCGGGTGCAGAGTGCGGAGAAGGAGAACGAGAGAGACAAAGAGGGAGAGCAAGAGAGAGAAATAACGAGAGAGACAGACAGAAAGACAAAGACACAGAGAGAGAAATAGAGAGAGAGAGGATTGTTAATGGATGGATTCTTCATGCTCGACTTCTTCAGTCACATGGTCATGCTGCTACCAGACCAACCTGCTCTGTGTGTAGACATCTGCCTCTACCTGCAGTACACACACACACACGCACGCACACACACACCCACGCACACACACACACACACAGAGCATAACAAAAGGTGACAGTGACAAGTGTGACACAGGGGCATGAGACATGTGGGCTAGAGAGGGCCAGAGTGAGGCCAGGCGCTGGAGGGACAGGTACAGCCACAGAGGCTAAGCACAGCTAAACTGAGGCTAGAGGTAGAAGGCATTATCATTTACAGCTAGAGACAGATACTATTTCTCCACTATCATATAGAACCTGATGTACTGATGCTAGTGTGCATGGGGCAGTGTATCATGTCAGCGTACATACAGCATACTATACTATGCCTTTATTTGACCAGACAAACCCCTAGATGAATCTTTGTCCAAATGGCTTTCTCTCCAAGTCTCTTTATAGCCAGGTGAAATCACTCGTTCATTTTTTGTTCTTCCGTTTGCCACCCAGTCTCTCCTTTTGCCGTTCTGTCAAATAATTTCAAAGCGTTGCATTGTATAAGGAAAGGAGATGAGGAAAGGAGTCCATTTTAAACTATTGAGTCCCAGCCATACTATGCATATTATATAACGGAGGATGAAGAGAGACGGAGGGAGGAGAGAGGGGAAGAGGGATGTGACAGGGAAAAGGGGGAGGCTATATCAGTTAAGTTATGACCCCAGGCTCTGGTCGTCTCTTAGTGTAGCTAGTGACAGGGGAGAAGATGGAGGAGGCTGTAGCAGAGGGTCAGCACACACACACAGACACACACACACATGCACAATGAAGTACACACACGCACATGCACATCCACACACGTGTGCACACACAAACGCACATATGCACACATGCATGCACAAACACAACACATATGCAGAGCACAAACATTCATCCCACATGAACTCACAGGAACATACATGTATAGAGAGACATGAAAAAGAGTTGTAGGTATTTGGGCCAGGGGTACATTCAGCTTTGTGTTGGTTGTTCATGAGTTTGATGCTGGATGGGAGACATGACCTGCAGGCTTGGTTTGTTCTGTTAATAGAGGAGCAGCTTGGGTATGGCTATTGGCTATGTTTATGTGGGGGAAGATGGAAGAGTGGCATTTGGAATACTGTGTGTGTGTGTGTGTGTGTGTGTGTGTGTGTGTGTGTGTGTGTGTGTGTGTGTGTGTGTGTGTGTGTGTGTGTGTGTGTGTGTGTGTGTGTGTGTGTGTGTGTGTGTGTTTTATGTGTGTTTGGGGAGGAAATGGCGCAGATGGTAGTAGTGGCTGTAGTGTGTGTGCGTGCGTTGGGGTTGGGGGCGGGGTATTGGCAAATATGTGTGTAGATTTTGTGTGTTTGGGTAGGAAATGGTGCAGATGGTAGTATTGGCTGTAGTGTGTGTACTGGCATATGTGTGTGTTTGTACATGCAATTGCATTTGTACTTGTGTGTGTGTGTGTGTGTGTGTGTGTGTGTGTGTGTGTGTGTGTGTCACATTGGTCACATGAAGTGGCACTAGCGCCAGCAGCAGTGTTAGCTTCCCCCTCCCCCATCCTATCTGAATGGAACAACATCATCATCATCTACTGAGACAAGATGGTGTCTGTGTGTGGAGGGAGAGACGTCAGGGTGGTCTGATGTGCTGCTATTTCTCATTGCCGCTCGGATGACATTTAATGAGCTTGAGAGTGTGCCCAGTCTGCATGTATGATCAGCATGTGTACTCTGTGTGTGAGACACATGCTGTGTGTGTGTGTGTGTGTCTGAGTGAATGTGTGTGTGTGTACTCTGCTGCTGGTAACCTACTTTCCCCGAGCCCACTCACTGCTCAGGAGGAGAAACACTGCAATCCTTTCACACCCCTCTCTTTATCCCTCTCTTCTCTTGTTTCTCCGCTGCCTCTGCTGCTTCTTGCAGCTCACTTCTATTTTTCACTAATTTCCTTCTCTGGTTTTCAGGACATGATCCTCTCTCTTTCGTTCTATCTCTTTTCAGTTGTATTTGCACCCTTAGGACAGCCAACTCTCTCTCTCTCTCTCTCTCTCTCTCTCTCTCTCTCCCTCTCTCTCTCCCATTTTCTCTTCTTCTCCTATTCTCTCTCTCTCTCTCTCTCTCTATCTCTCTCTCTCTCTTACTCTCATTCCCCTCTCTGTGTCTGTGGGTTTGCTGACACTGCATCTCTCACTGGGAAGAATGGACACATGAGACGAGGGGTAGAGAAAGGAGAGATAGAGAGATGAAGGGTAGAGAAAGGAGAGATAGAGAGATGAAGGGTAGAGAAAGGAGAGAGAGAGAGATGAAGGGTAGAGAAAGGAGTGATAGAGAGATGAAGGGTAGAGAAAGGAGTGATAGAGAGATGAAGGGTAGAGAAAGGAGAGAGAGAGAGATGAAGGGTAGAGAAAGGAGAGATCGAGAGGTAGAGAAAGGAGAGATAGAGAGACCAGGGGTAGAGAAAGGAGAGATAGAGAAATGAAGGGTAGAGAAAGGAGAGATAGAGAGGTAGAGAAAGGAGAGATAGAGAGATAGAGAGACCAGGGGTAGAGAAAGGAGAGATAGAGAGACCAGGGGTAGAGAAAGGAGAGATAGAGAGACCAGGGGTAGAGAAAGGAGAGATAGAGAGACCAGGGGTAGAGAAAGGAAAGATAGAGAGACCAGGGGTAGAGAAAGGAGAGATAGAGGAGGTGAAGGTAGAGGACCAGAAATGGAGGGATAGAGTGAAATAGGGTAGTGAATGGAAGCACAGAGAGTAGCTGAAGGTGAAAGGGGTGGATCTGAAGAGAGAGAGAGAGAGAGAGAGAGAGGAGAAATGTCTGTACTGTTTGACAGGTAGAGGATGAGGAGAAGGAAAGAGGGAGGGAGATAGAGGAATAGAGATAGGAAGAGAGGGAAAGAGATAGAAAGGAAGAGGAGAGGGGATGAGGCTTAGTAGCCGTAGAGATAGGAGTGTATCAGTGATAAATATACTCTTACTGAGGAGAGGGAGAAAGAAAGAGGGATGGAATAAGGGAACGAGAAAAGTAGAGGACAGAAGGACTTTATGAGGTTGTGGGGAGACAGGGGGAGAGAGAGACTTGTGTGCTATACTTTTGTGTGTGTGTGTGTGTTTCTTGCTAACCAAATGGTCTGCTACCAGACTCCCTCCCTCCCTCACTCCCTCCCATCCTTTCCCTGTAGATATGTTTGTAGAGCTGTTGCTGTAGCTGTTTGTGTCCAGCAGTCGGTGTTACATGTAAGATATATAAGCTATAATACAGGAAAGGGTGTGTGTTATGGAGATTGATACTGGTTGCTGACTGTAGCTCAGTGAAGCTCCAGTCTGAGGACACAGACTCCTCTGTTTGGCCATTCTCCTCTACTGGCAGGACAACTGTCATCTCCCATCATCCCCATCACACACGCACATGCACGCACGCACGCATGTACGCACGCATGTACACACACACACACACACACACACACACACACACACACACACACACACACACACACACACACACACACACACACACACACACACACACACACACACACACACACACAGACAGACAAGTATATCTTCATGGACACACATGGACACACACATACACACGCACACACGCACACACACACACATCATCATCAACATCCCTCCACACCATAAAGCTAAGGGAGTGAGGGAGAAGGGTGGAGAGAGAGACTGAGAGACAGAGAGACTGAGATAGGAGAGAGGACGACAGGAAATGAGAAGAGGCAGGAGAGACAGAGAGGGCAACATCCACCCCCTCTCTCAATCTCTATCCTCTCTCTCTCACTCTCTCTCCCCCTGTCTTCCCTTGCTTTTAACTCTGTCATGTTGCTATATATAGTGCGGTGAGGAGGGAGGAAGGAGAGATTCATAATTGAAGGTTCTTGGCAGCATGGATCAGAGCACTGGCCACATTAATAAGCAGATTGTGTGTGTGCAAAACAACACCGGCACAAAATGTGCAGAATGGGAACTTGACACACTTCACAATGGGGACAACACACACACACACACACGCACAGACATACAGACACACAGACACACACACACACACACACACCACAGTGCAGTGCAGACACATCAAAGATACAGGTAGGAGTGAGTCCATTCAGTCCTGCTGAGAAGACACTCTCCACTCATTCATCTCCATCAGAGGCAAAGAACACATGATGCACAACCAGGAAACACACACACACACACACACACACACACACACACACGCACGCACGCACGCACATACACACACACACACACACACACACACACACACACAATGCCATATAGGACTAACACACACATACTACTTACATGTACACATACATGTTCACACATCCATCCTTTTCCTGTTTTATTCTCTATGGTTTCTCTTGACGTTTCTTCTTTAGGGGAGTGTATCATTGCTACTGCTTCCCACTGCGGGTCTAAGCCAGCTAGCACTTAGTGACACATGTTTCTGTGAATATCTATGTGTCCATCATTTTATTGATTTATTCATTGTATGTTTGATTGATTGGTTGATTGATATCTCCATATCTCTATTTCTCTTCTTGATGATGCTAGTCTATCCAACCTTCCAGTTAACTATGTTCCCTACACAGGAACATTCAGGTAGAGAATAGAGTGAGCCCAGTGATAGAGAGAGTCAACTGGGTGAAGGTATATATACTGCTCAAAAAAATAAAGGGAACACTAAAATAACACATCCTAGATCTGAATGAATGAAATAACCTTATTAAATACTTTTTTCTTTACATAGTTGAATGTGCTGACAACAAAATCACACAAAAATAATCAATGGAAATCCAATTTATCAACCCATGGAGGTCTGGATTTGGAGTCACACTCAAAATTAAAGTGGAAAACCACACTACAGGCTGATCCAACTTTGATGTAATGTCCTTAAAACAAGTCAAAAGGAGGCTCAGTAGTGTGTGTGGCCTCCATGTGCCTGTATGACCTCCCTACAACGCCTGGGCATGCTCCTGATGAGGTGGCGGATGGTCTCCTGAGGGATCTCCTCCCAGACCTGGACTAAAGCATCCGCCAACTCCTGGACAGTCTGTGGTGCAACGTGGCGTTGGTGGATGGAGCGAGACATGATGTCCCAGATGTGCTCAATTGGATTCAGGTCTGGGGAACGGGCGGGCCAGTCCATAGCATCAATGCCTTCCTCTTGCAGGAACTGCTGACACACTCCAGCCACATGAGGTCTAGTATTGTCTTGCATTAGGAGGAACCCAGGGCCAACCGCACCAGCATATGGTCTCACAAGGGGTCTGAGGATCTCATATCGGTACCTAATGGCAGTCAGGCTACCTCTGGCGAGCACATGGAGGGCTGTGTGGCCCCCGAAAGAAATGCCACCCCACACCATGACTGACCCACCACCAAACCGGTCACACTGGAGGATGTTGCAGGCAGCAGAAAGTTCTCCACGGCGTCTCCAGACTATGTCACGTCTGTCACGTGCTCAGTGTGAACCTGCTTTCATCTGTGAAGAGCACAGGGCGCCAGTGGCGAATTTGCCAATTTTGGTGTTCTCTGGCAAATGCCAAACGTCCTGCACGGTGTTGGGCTGTAAGCACAACCCCCACCTGTGGACGTCGGGCCCTCATACCACCCTCATGGAGTCTGTTTCTGACCGTTTGAGCAGACACATGCACATTTGTGGCCTGCTGGAGGTCATTTTGCAGGGCTCTGGCAGTGCTCCTCCTGCTCCTCCTTGCACAAAGGCGGAGGTAGCGGTCCTGCTGCTGGGTTGTTGCCCTCCTACGGCCTCCTCCACGTCTCCTGATGTACTGGCCTGTCTCCTGGTAGCGCCTCCATGCTCTGGACACTACGCTGACAGACACAGCAAACCTTCTTGCCACAGCTCGCATTGATGTGCCATCCTGGATGAGCTGCACTACCTGAGCTACTTGTGTGGGTTGTAGACTCCGTCTCATGCTACCACTAGAGTGAAAGCACCGCCAGCATTCAAAAGTGACCAAAACATCAGCCAGGAAGCATAGGAACTGAGAAGTGGTCTGTGGTCCCCACCTGCAGAACCACTCCTTTATTGGGGGTGTCTTGCTAATTGCCTATAATTTCCACCTGTTGTCTATTCCATTTGCACAACAGCATGTGAAATTTATTGTCAATCAGTGTTACTTCCTAAGTGGACAGTTTGATTTCACAGAAGTGTGATTGACTTGGAGTTACATTGTGTTGTTTAAGTGTTCCCTTTATTTTTTTGAGCAGTGTATATCCACGTCCTCGGAACCTTCTCAAACGTTCCATATCCATGGATCTGTCTTCTGACCAGCCTGGAAAAGACAGAGGGAAAAGAGAGAGGGAAAATAGAGAGGGAAAAGAGAGAGGGAAAAGAGAGAGAGAAAAGAGAGAGGGAAAAGAGAGAGGGAAAAGAGAGAGTGAAAAGAGAGAGGGAAAAGAGAGAGAGAAAAGAGAGAGCAAGACAGACAAACAGCATGAGATACAATGAACTAACCGTGAGTTTATGAGTTCATGTGGTAGCGACCCCTACTCCCATTTTCTCTCGTTCTCTTCTCTCTCTCTCTCTCTCTCTCTCTCTCTCTCTGTCTCTCTCTCTCTCTCTCTCTCTCTCTCTCTCTTTATTGCCCTCAGTCCTTCTGTATATAGAGCCAAACGTTGATGTCACACTGAATCATACTCACTGCTTAGGCCTCATCCCTGCAGTAGCCATAACAATGACTCTGTGTGTGTGTGTGTGTGTGTGTGTGTGTGTGTGTGTGTGAGTGTGTGTGTGTGTGTGTGTGTGTGTGTGTGTGTGTGTGTGTGTGTGTGTGTGTGTGTGTGTGTGTGTGTGTGTGTGTGTGCGCGCGTGTGTGTGTATGTGCGTGTGTGTGTGTGTGTGTGTGTGTGTGTGTGTGTGTGTGTGTGTGTGTGTGTGTGTGTGTGCGTGTGTGTGTGTGTGTGTGTGCGTGTGTGTGCCAGCAGCAGTTATTCATCTGTTTAAATATACAACATGGTTAGTAATAAGCCCATGTGTCATCGCTCTGTGTGTGTGACATCATTCTGTGTCTGTGTGTTTGTGTGTGCGCGTACATATGTTTCTGTGTATGTGCGCATGTACACTTGTGTGTGTGTGTATGCGTCATCTGCGTGTGTTTGTCAGTGTGTATCAACATGCAGCGGGGCTGTGTGAGGGTAACTGTGTAATGACAGCCCATTACAACCATGCCTGGTGCATGTCTGACTGACTCACTCACACTGGGCCCTGCAGCACTGCATTACGTTACACTAACATCAACACACACATCTCACCACAGGCCCCACCAGGCATCAGGGAACAGCTGTCTGACCCTATGTGTGGATGTGTGTGTGTGTGTTCATACTATATATGCAGGGTGGTTGTACAGCTGGTTTTCTTCTGGCCTGATCCCCATATAGCAGGTGTCACCTACGTGTATTTGTGCACAGTGCACGTTAACACAGGTATTGCAATGCTATATGTTAATGTTTACAGTGCATGTGTTGGTCTCGACCTGCTGTAGGTCTCAGCCCATTCAGGAAACACCACACTGTGTGTAAGGAAGGTGGTAGCTATGTTTGTAGAATCATGGCATCATGTCCACTAATTCATCAAGAGCTTTTCTCAACTGTATGTATTCGATCATGTGGTTATGATGGGCCAATATATACTGCTCAAAAAAATAAAGGGAACACTTAAACAACACATCCTAGATCTGAATGAAATAAATACTCTTATTAACTACTTTTTTCTTTACATAGTTGAATGTGCTGACAACAAAATCACACAAAAATAATCAATGGAAATCCAATTTATCAACCCATGGAGGTCTGGATTTGGAGTCACACTCAAAATTAAAGTGGAAAACCAGACTACAGGCTGATCCAACTTTGATGTAATGTCCTTAAAACAAGTCAAAAGGAGGCTCAGAAGTGTGTGTGGCCTCCACGTGCCTGTATGACCTCCCTACAACGCCTGGGCATGCTCCTGATGAGGTGGCGGATGGTCTCCTGAGGGATCTCCTCCCAGACCTGGACTAAAGCATCCGCCAACTCCTGGACAGTCTGTGGTGCAACGTGGCGTTGGTGGATGGAGTGAGACATGATGTCCCAGATGTGCTCAATTGGATTCAGGTCTGGGGAACGGGCGGGCCAGTCCATAGCATCAATGCCTTCCTCTTGCAGGAACTGCTGACACACTCCAGCCACATGAGGTCTAGCATTGTCTTGCATTGGAACCCAGGGCCAACCGCACCAGCATATGGTCTCACAAGGGGTCTGAGGATCTCATCTCGGTACCTAATGGAAGTCAGGCTACCTCTGGCGAGCACATGGAGGGCTGTGCGGCCCCCAAGAAATGCCACCCTACACCATGACTGACCCACCGCCAAACCGGTCACACTGGAGGATGTTGCAGGCAGCAGAACGTTCTCCACGGCGTCTCCAGACTCTGTCACATCTGTCACGTGCTCAGTGTGAACCTGCTTTCATCTGTGAAGAGCACAGGGCGCCAGTGGCGAATTTGCCAATCTTGGTGTTCTCTGGCAAATGCCAAACGTCCTGCACGGTGTTGGGCTGTAAGCACAACACCCACCTGTGGACGTCGGGCCCTCATACCACCCTCATGGAGTCTGTTTCTGACCGTTTGAGCAGACACATGCACATTTGTGGCCTGCTGGAGGTCATTTTGCAGGGCTCTGGCAGTGCTCCTCCTGCTCCTCCTTGCACAAAGGCGGAGGTAGCGGTCCTGCTGCTGGGTTGTTGCCCTCCTACGGCCTCCTCCATGTCTCCTGATGTACTGGCCTGTCTCCTGGTAGCGCCTCCATGCTCTGGACACTACGCTGACAGACACAGCAAACCTTCTTGCCACAGCTCGCATTGATGTGCCATCCTGGATGAGCTGCACTACCTGAGCCACTTGTGTGGGTTGTAGACTCCGTCTCATGCTACCACTAGAGTGAAAGCACCGCCAGCATTCAAAAGTGACCAAAACATCAGCCAGGAAGCATAGGAACTGAGAAGTGGTCTGTGGTCCCCACCTGCAGAACCACTCCTTTATTGGGGGTGTCTTGCTAATGTCCTATAATTTCCACCTGTTGTCTAATCCATTTGCACAACAGCATGTGAAATTTATTGTCAATCAGTGTTACTTCCTAAGTGGACAGTTTGATTTCACAGAAGTGGGATTGACTTGGAGTTACACTGTGTTGTTTGTGTTCCCTTTATTTTTTTGAGCAGTGTATATTGTTGTTATTTTTGACTGGGAGTTTTAATTGTTGGCTCATTATTATATTTGGGATTTTAAAATATGTTATTATGATATACACGTTTGTTATAAATGTTATAACATTTGGGAATTCGGGAATAACTGAGTTAACTTAGTTAAGTATCAGATTGCTGGCGCCTTGTCCTTTTCTGCCCTCTTTGTCTATCCTCTTCTCCTCTCCTCCTTGGTTTCTTCCTGTCCTCTCTGTCTGTCCTCTCCTCCCGGATCTCTTCCTGTCCTCTCTGTCTGTCCTCTCCTCCTGGATCTCTTCCTGTCCTCTCTGTCTGTCCGCTCCTCCCGGATCTCTTCCTGTCCTCTCCGTCTGTCCTCTCCTCCCGGATCTCTTCCTGTCCTCTCCGTCTGTGCTCTCCTCTCCTCCCTGTTTACTTCCTTGACTGTGCTCTCTCACTCCGTTTGAGTGGTTGATCCTGGCCACCATCTGTGCCAACTGTATCGTCCTGGCTCTGGAGCAACATCTGCCTGATGGAGACAAGACTCCTCTGTCTGAACGCCTGGTACGTCACACACACACTGGACACACACACATGTGCAGACACACACACAAACGTGAATTTGTCACACACCCCCACGTACGAATGCATACACACACACACATACAAATTTGTGCACGCACACACATGCATGAATGCACACAAACACTCACACAGACACACATATGAATGTACACAAACACTCACACAGACACACATATGAATGTACACAAACACTCACACAGACATACATATGAATGTGTGCACACACACGTAGATATACCAATCTCACACACATACTGTAAGCATACATGCTGTACTATACAGGTGAATATGCATGGGTCAATGAGGACGTTTCTTTGTGTATACATTGTTACGTCGTATAATGCAGTGTGTGAACCTTCCCCCGTAAATACTATACAATTCAGATCAGTTCCCTTCACCTTTCCTGTCCCTTTCATCTCTCCGTCCTCTCAGCACCATAGAGCCTTACTTCACACTGTCTAACATCTATCTGTCCTCTCAGCACCATAGAGCCTTACTTCACACTGTCTAACATCTATCTGTCCTCTCAGCGCCATAGAGCCTTACTTCACACTATCTAACATCTATCTGTCCTCTCAGCACCATAGAGCCTTACTTCACACTGTCTAACATCTATCTGTCCTCTCAGCACCATAGAGCCTTACTTCACACTGTCTAACATCTATCTGTCCTCTCAGCACCATAGAGCCTTACTTCACACTGTCTAACATCTATCTGTCCTCTCAGCACCATAGAGCCTTACTTCACACTGTCTAACATCTATCTGTCCTCTCAGCACCATAGAGCCTTACTTCACACTGTCTAACATCTATCTGTCCTCTCAGCACCATAGAGCCTTACTTCACACTGTCTAACATCTATCTGTCCTCTCAGCACCATAGAGCCTTACTTCACACTGTCTAACATCTATCTGTCCTCTCAGCACCGTAGAGCCTTACTTCACACTGTCTAACATCTATCTGTCCTCTCAGCACCATAGAGCCTTACTTCACACTGTCTAACATCTATCTGTCCTCTCAGCACCATAGAGCCTTACTTCACACTGTCTAACATCTATCTGATCTGTCCTCTCAGCACCATAGAGCCTTACTTCACACTGTCTAACATCTATCTGTCCTCTCAGCACCATAGAGCCTTACTTCACACTGTCTAACATCTATCTGTCCTCTCAGCACCATAGAGCCTTACTTCACATTGTCTAACATCTATCTGTCCTCTCAGCACCATAGAGCCTTACTTCACACTGTCTAACATCTATCTGTCCTCTCAGCACCATAGAGCCTTACTTCACACTGTCTAACATCTATCTGTCCTCTCAGCACCATAGAGCCTTACTTCACACTGTCTAACATCTATCTGTCCTCTCAGCACCGTAGAGCCTTACTTCACACTGTCTAACATCTATCTGTCCTCTCAGCACCATAGAGCCTTACTTCACACTGTCTAACATCTATCTGTCCTCTCAGCACCGTAGAGCCTTACTTCACACTGTCTAACATCTATCTGTCCTCTCAGCACCATAGAGCCTTACTTCACACTGTCTAATATCTATCTGTCCTCTCAGCACCATAGAGCCTTACTTCACACTGTCTAACATCTATCTGTCCTCTCAGCACCATAGAGCCTTACTTCACATTGTCTAACATCTATCTGTCCTCTCAGCACCATAGAGCCTTACTTCACATTGTCTAACATCTATCTGTCCTCTCAGCACCATAGAGCCTTACTTCACACTGTCTAACATCTATCTGTCCTCTCAGCACCATAGAGCCTTACTTCACACTGTCTAACATCTATCTGTCCTCTCAGCACCATAGAGCCTTACTTCACACTGTCTAACATCTATCTGTCCTCTCAGCGCCATAGAGCCTTACTTCACACTGTCTAACATCTATCTGTCCTCTCAGCACCATAGAGCCTTACTTCACACTGTCTAACATCTATCTGTCCTCTCAGCACCATAGAGCCTTACTTCACACTGTCTAACATCTATCTGTCCTCTCAGCACCGTAGAGCCTTACTTCACACTGTCTAACATCTATCTGTCCTCTCAGCACCATAGAGCCTTACTTCACACTGTCTAACATCTATCTGTCCTCTCAGCACCATAGAGCCTTACTTCACACTGTCTAACATCTATCTGTCCTCTCAGCACCATAGAGCCTTACTTCACACTGTCTAACATCTATCTGTCCTCTCAGCACCATAGAGCCTTACTTCACATTGTCTAACATCTATCTGTCCTCTCAGCACCATAGAGCCTTACTTCACACTGTCTAACATCTATCTGTCCTCTCAGCACCATAGAGCCTTACTTCACACTGTCTAACATCTATCTGTCCTCTCAGCACCATAGAGCCTTACTTCACACTGTCTAACATCTATCTGTCCTCTCAGCACCATAGAGCCTTACTTCACACTGTCTAACATCTATCTGTCCTCTCAGCACCGTAGAGCCTTACTTCACACTGTCTAACATCTATCTGTCCTCTCAGCACCGTAGAGCCTTACTTCACACTGTCTAACATCTATCTGTCCTCTCAGCGCTATAGAGCCTTACTTCACACTGTCTAACATCTATCTGTCCTCTCAGCGCCATAGAGCCTTACTTCACACTGTCTAACATCTATCTGTCCTCTCAGCGCCATAGAGCCTTACTTCACTCTATCTAACATCTATCTGTCCTCTCAGCACCATAGAGCCTTACTTCACACTGTCTAACATCTATCTGTCCTCTCAGCACCATAGAGCCTTACTTCACACTGTCTAACATCTATCTGTCCTCTCAGCACCATAGAGCCTTACTTCACACTGTCTAACATCTATCTGTCCTCTCAGCGCCATAGAGCCTTACTTCACACTGTCTAACATCTATCTGTCCTCTCAGCACCATAGAGCCTTACTTCACACTGTCTAACATCTATCTGTCCTCTCAGCACCATAGAGCCTTACTTCACACTGTCTAACATCTATCTGTCCTCTCAGCACCATAGAGCCTTACTTCACACTGTCTAACATCTATCTGTCCTCTCAGCGCCATAGAGCCTTACTTCACACTGTCTAACATCTTGGATTAAGTCAAATATTGTGTTTTTAAAGGGGCAATCTGTTTTTGGTACATCCATGTTTTGACTTTATACCCATTGATTCTTGAAGAATAGAACTTCTTTTCACACCCCATCGGAACCCAAAACAATAATATAAAAGTTTGTTTTACTCCTTTGTTTGTAAACAATGTACTTCTTAAAAAAAAACATGGTTTAAACTGCAGATTGTCCCTTTAAATTGAACTCTGTAAAATCTTTGCACTGATCCCTCTTCTATTACCCCCCACCCCTCTCTCTCTCTCCTTTAGGATGACACTGAGCCCTACTTCATAGGGATCTTCTGTTTTGAGTCAGGCATTAAGATCCTGGCTCTAGGATTTGCCTTCCATAAGAACTCCTACATAAGGAACGGATGGAATGCCATGGACTTCGTAGTAGTATGCACAGGGTGAGTGTTGAGAAAGACACACACGCCCACACACACACACCCACACACACATATACAAAGACACACTCAAACATGAGTGCACACCGGTGTATACACAGTAGCCAGTAGACACAGTACGCCCGCACGCATGCACCCAAACACGCTACACACACATTCACTGAAACAAAAAGCTGCTGTGAACCACGTTGAAAACAAAGACGTTCACTCCGACAAACAGATCATGTGATCACATGCTAGAAAGAGAGAGAGGAGTCATATGTGTGATATGTGTATGTATGTATGTATGTATGTATGTATGTATGTATGTATGTATGTATGTATGTATGTATGTATGTATGTATGTATGTATGTATGTATGTATGTATGTATGTGTGCATGCTAGTGCTCGTGTGTGTGCATGTGTGCCTACGTGCCAATGTGTATGCTTGTGTACATGCAAATGTATTAAAAAGAATGAAAATGAATGCACTCACTACTATAAGTCGCTCTGGATAAGAGCGTCTGATAAGTGACTCAAATGTATACTAAAAAATTCAACTGTGTGTGTGTGTGTGTCTGAATGCGTACATGCATTCCTACATGCAACTATGCGTGTGTGTGTGTGTGCCGTGTGTGTGTTTAAGTGTGTGTGTGTGTCTCTGCTCTCCCACCTTAGCGAGTGTACTCAGACAGAGACAGGATCACAGCAGCACTGCAGGGAGAGGCAGCCAGGGGAGAGAACAAATGTCACATCAACACTGAGAGAGAGGGCAGGGAGGATGAGAGTGGGAGGAGGGATGAGAGGGGAGGGGGGAGAGAGAGAGAGGAGGAGGGGGATTGGGAGAGAGAGAGGGGAGGAGGGGGATTGGGAGAGAGAGAGGGTAGGAGGGGGATTGGGAGAGAGAGAGGGTAGGAGGGGGATTGGGAGAGAGAGGGGGGAGGAGGGGGATTGGGAGAGAGAGAGGGGAGGAGGGGGATTGGGAGAGAGAGAGGGGAGGAGGGGGATTGGGAGAGAGAGAGGGGAGGAGGGGGATTGGGAGAGAGAGAGGGGAGGAGGGGGATTGGGAGAGAGAGAGGGCAGGGAGGATGAGAGTGGGAGGAGGGATGAGAGGGGAGGGAGGAGAGAGTGAGGGGAGGAGGGGGGAGAGAGAGAGGGGAGGAGGGGGATTGGGAGAGAGAGAGGGGAGGAGGGGGATTGGGAGAGAGAGAGGGGAGGAGGGGGATTAGGAGAGAGAGAGGGGAGGAGGGGGATTGGGAGAGAGAGAGGGGAGGAGGGGGATTGGGAGAGAGAGAGGGGAGGAGGGGGATTAGGAGAGAGAGGGGAGGAGGGGGATTGGGAGAGAGAGAGGGGAGGAGGGGGATTGGGAGAGAGAGAGGGCAGGGAGGATGAGAGTGGGAGGAGGGATGAGAGGGGAGGGGGGAGAGAGAGAGGGGAGGAGGGGGGAGAGAGAGAGGGGGAATTCATGAGGAAAAAGGAAATGGAGTAAACAATGTATGGAGAGAATGAGAGGAGAGGACACAGGAGACATGCACACCTCTCTCCTCCCACCATCCCTATGACTTCCTCTCCTCTCTCTCTCTCTCTCTCTCTCTAGACCGACATGTCCTCCAGCTGTGGGCTGAGTGCTCTGTGTGCGTGACAGGCTCTCTCATCCTCTTTTCCCCTGTTCCTCTCTCCCTCTTTCTTTTACTCCTCTTTACCTGTTTTGATATGCCTCTGTCATCCCCTCTTTTTACTCTCGCCCTTCTCTCCATCTCTCTATCCCTCTGCTCCTGTATCATTGTAGTTCTCTCTCTCTCTATTTTGTCTCTTTCTCTCCCTGTTCATCAGTTATTTTCTTTCCATCTCTCTCCCCTCTCTCCATCCATTATTGCATCCCTGTCATTCCCAATCTTTTTTAAAGCTTCCTTCCTCATTCCTTACTTTCCTGTGTACTCTTTCCTTACAGTAACAGACAGACAGAGTTGTGTGTGTGAGAGGGAGATATCTAATTTGAATATAGTATCAATCCATAGGTCCAATAGGTTTTAGTGTGTAGGCATGTGTAGATGTTCTGTGTATAGGTGTGTTTGTGTGTGTATTTGTTTATACTAAAGGGTCAGTGGCTGGGTTTCTCTCTGTCTCTCTCTCTCTCTCTCTCTCTCTCTCTCTCTCTCTCTCTCTCTCTCTCTCTCTCTCTGTCTCTCTATCTCAGTCTCTCTCTCTCTCTCTCTCAGTGTGTGTTACAGTACTGTATAGCTAGTCATTGAGGAGCTAGTGAGTTGTACTCAAACTGACAGTCTGTCTCTATGACTTAATAGGCCTGACTATGAAACCTGCTCTGTCCTAACATACTTAAGTCTGAGAGAGAGAGAGAGAGAGAGAGGATAGTGGAAATGAGTTAGTCAGTAACAGAAGAAGAGAGGGATAAGCTTAGCCTAGTGATTAGAGGTAGGTAGCCTAGTGGTTAGAGGCAGGTAGCCTAGTGGTTAGAGGCAGGTAGCCTAGTGATTAGAGGCGGGTAGCCTAGTGGTTAGAGGCGGGTAGCCTAGTGGTAAGAGGCGGGTAGACTAGTGGTTAGAGGCGTGTAGCCTAGTGGTTAGAGGCAGGTAGCCTAGTGGTTAGAGGCAGATAGCCTAGTGGTTAGAGGCAGGTAGCCTAGTGGTTAGAGGCGGGTAGCCTAGTGGTTAGAGGCGGGTAGCCTAGTGGTTAGAGGTGGGTAGCCTAGTGGTTAGAGGCAGGTAGCCTAGTGGTTAGAGGCAGGTAGCCTAGTGGTTAGAGGCAGATAGCCTAGTGGTTAGAGGCAGGTAGCCTAGTGGTTAGAGGTGGGTAGCCTAGTGGTTAGAGGCAGGTAGCCTAGTGGTTAGAGGTGGGTAGCCTAGTGGTTAGAGGCGGGTAGCCTAGTGGTTAGAGGTGGGTAGCCTAGTGGTTAGAGGCAGGTAGCCTAGTGGTTAGAGGTGGGTAGCCTAGTGGTTAGAGGCAGGTAGCCTAGTGGTTAGAGTGTTGGGCCAATAACCGAAAGGTTGCTAGATCGAATCCCCGAGCTAACAAGGTACAAATCTGTCATTCTGCCCCTGAACAAGGCAGTTAACTCACTGTTCCTAGGCCGTCATTGTAAATAATAATTTGTTCTTAACTGACTTGCCTAGTTAAATAAAGGTTAAATAAAAAGAAGAAAAAATACTGAGGGAAGGCAAAATGGGGGCAGGAAAATGGTTGCCTGTGTTATTACTGTATGCATGTGTATTTGACTGTGTGTGTAGCAATATAAAGAGAGAGGTATTTTAAGACCAGTTTCTGAAAAGAGGAGGTAAAAACCAGTTGGGATATGCAGGCTGGCTGGAGCAGAGAGATATTGAATAAAGAGGGAGTGAAATGTAGTGAGAGCAGGAAAGAGAGAGAAAGGGGAAAGATGGTGGCAATGGCTGACTGTGTGAAAGCCATGTGATCCTGTGTGCGTCTCTCAGATCCCTCAGGCCTCGCTGAGAGAGAGAGACAGAGAGAGAGACAGAGAGAGAGACAGAGGAGAGAGACAGAGAGAGAGACACAGAGAGAGAGACACACAGAGAAAGAGAGAGAGAAAGGGGAGAGGAGGGGTAGATATGTGTAACTGTAGAAGCAATATACTTATAAAGAGAGATGGAGCTAGGTTTGTACAATAGTTGTGGGAGGAGAGAGAAGGGAATACCAAAAGAGGAAGGCAGATACATACACTACATTACCAAAAGTATGTGGACACTTGCTCGTTGAACGTCTCATTCCAAAATCATGGGCATTAATATGGAGTTGGTCCCCTCTTTGCTGCTACAACAGCCTCCACTCTTCTGGGAAGGCTTTCCACTAGATGTTGGAACATTGCTGCGGGGACATGCTTCCATTCAGCTACAAGAGCATTAGTGAGGTCAGGCACTGATGTTGGGCGATTAGGCCTGGCTCACAGTTGGCGTTCCAATTCATCCCAAAGGTGTTTGATGGGGTTGAGGTCAGGGCTCTGTGCAGGCCAGTCAAGTTCTTCTACACCAATCTCAAAAAACAATTTCTGTAACGACCTCGCTTTGTGCACGGGGGCATTGTCATGCTTAAACAGGAAAGGGCCTTCCCCAAACTGTTGCCACAAAGTTGGAAGCACAACATTGTCTAGAATGTCATTGTATGCTGTAGTGTTAAAATGTCCCTTCACTGGAACTAAGGAGCCTAGCCAAACCATGAAAAACAGCCTCAGACCATTATTCATCTTCCACCAAACTTTACAGTTGGCACTATGCATTGGAGTAGGTAGCATTCTCCTAGCATCCGCCAAGCCCAGATTTGTCCATCGGACTGCCAGATGGTGAAGCGTGATTCATCACTCCAGAGAACGCGTTTTCACTGCTCCAGAGTCCAATGGCGGCGAGCTTTACACCACTCCAGGCAACGCTTAGCATTTCACTTGATGATCTTAGGCTTGTGTGTGGCTCCTCGCCCATGGAAACCCATTTCATGAAGCTCCCAACTACAGTGCCTTGCAAAAGTACTCACCTCCTTGGCGTTTTTCCTATTTTGTTGCATTACAGCCTGTAATTTAAATGTATTTTTATTTGGATTTCATGTAATGGACATACACAAAATAGTCCAAATTGGGGAAGTGATTTAAAAAAAACACGTTTGGTGTTCGCCAAAAGGCATGTGGGAGACTCCCCAAACATATGGAAGAAGGTACTCTGGTCAGATGAGATTGCCATCAAGGAAAACGCTATGTCTGGCGCAAATCCAACACCTCCCATCACCCCGAGAACATCATCCCCACAGTGAAGCATGGTGGTGGCAGCATCATGCTGTCGGGATGTTTTTCATCGGCAGGGACTGGGAAACTGGTCAGAATGGAAGGAATGATGGATGGCACTAAATTCAGGGAAATTCTTGATGGAAACCTTTTTCAGTCTTCCAGAGATTTGAGACTGGGACAGAGGTTCACCTTCCAGCAGGACAATGAGCCTAAGCATACTGCTAAAGCAACACTCGAGTGGTTTAAGGAGAAACATTTAAATGTCTTGGAATGACCTAGTCAAAACCCAGACCTCAATCCAATTGAGAATCTGTGGTATGACTTAAAGATTGCTGTACACCAGCGGAACCCATCCAACTTGAAGAATCTGGAGAAGTTTTGCCTTGAAGAATGGGCAAAAATCCCAGTGGCTAGATGTGCCAAGCTTATAGAGACATACCCCAAGAGACTTGCAGCTGTAATTGCTGAAAAAGGTGGCTCTACACAGTATTGACTTTGGGGGGGGGTGAATAGTTACGCACGCTCAAGTTTATTTTTAATTTTTTTGTTTCACAATAAAAAATATTTTGAGTCTTCATAGTGGTAGGCATGTTGTGTAAATCAAATGATACAAACCCCCCAAAAATCTATACTAATTCCAGGTTGTAAGGCAATAAAATAGGAAAAATGCCAAGGGCGGTGAATACTTTCGCAAGCCACTGTAACAGTTCTTGTGCTGACGTTGTTTCCAGAGGCAGTTTGAAACTCGGTAGTGAGTGATTGCAACCAAGAAAATAAGATTTTTATGCGCTACGCCTTTCAGCACTCAGCGGTCCCGTTCTGTGAGCTTGTGTGGCCTTCTACTTCTCGGCTGAGCCGTTGTTGCTCCAAGACGTTTCCACTTCACAATAACAGCACTTACATTAGACCGGGGCAGCTCTAGCAGGTCAGAAATTTTATGAACTGACTTGTGCGAAAGGTGGCATCCTATGACGGTGCCACGTTGAAAGTCAATGAGTTCTTCAGCAAAGCCATTGTTTGTCTTTGGAGATTGCATGGCTGTGTGCTCGATTTTATACACCTGTCAGCAACGGGTGGTGCTGAAATAGACAAATCCACTAATAGTAGTGTATGTCTATGTATATGTTGTAAAGGGAGTAGGAAAGGAGAGTGCATGAAAGGAAGAGAAATCATGAAATAGAGGGAGAAGAGAAAATAGAGTGAAAAGAGAAAGGATAGAAAGAGAACTATGAAAGAAAGAGATGGAGCAAGTTACTGAGAGAAAGTGAGTGAGAAAGAGAAAGAGAGAGAGAGAGAGAGAGAGAGAGAGAGAGAGAGAGAGGAGGAGCGGAGCAAGCGAATGAGAGAGAGAGAGTGTGTGTCCTGCTGCAGTAACCTGTTTTTAGCTGCTGCAGATGATCAATCACCCAGTACAGCCTTGAGACACAGGAACTCTCCCCCTCTCTCTCTGTCTGTCACTCTCTGTCCCTCTCGTTCGCTCTCTCACTCTCACTCTCTCTTCCTCTTGCTCTCTCTCTACCTCTCTTCTCTCTCTCTATCTTTCTCTCTCTATCTCAACCTTTTTCTCTGTCTCTCTGTCTCTATAACTCTTTCTATCTCATTCTCTCTTTCTCTCTTTTTGTCTCTCTCTCTTTCATTCATTTTTCTCACACGCATACACACACGCTTCGCACTTATACACAGATGGCACACACACATACACTGCTCCCAGCTGTGGTCTCTATGGTTAGCTCCTTTTGAATGGTGATTTTTCTTTTAGAAGTGTGGCTCTTTGAAGATGAAAAGCTACTGTCCTTTCTACCCACCTCTGCCCTGACACTTTGATACTACAATGACCAGGGGATGCATACATGCACACACAATAAACATTTACACTTCAAATACATGCTCACTTTTTCTTCACACACCTATAAACCATCTTCTTCTCAGCATATATACTGAGACACATTGCCAAACAACACACTTAATCCACATGCAGTATATGACTGTACAGGAAGAAAGAAAGAAAGAAATAAAGGAAGGAAAGAAGGAAGGAAGGAAAGAAGGAAGGAAGGAAGGAAGGAAGGAAGGAAGGAAGGAAAGAAAGAAAGAAAGAAAGAAAGAAAGAAAGAAAGAAAGAAAGAAAGAAAGAAGGAAGGAAGGAGGAATGGAGGGAATATGATAGGCTCATATATTTTCTCATTCCCATAATGGCCAATGAAAGAATTGTGAGGGTATCTGGTCCTAGATCTGTGGATAAGGCCATGTAACCGTGGTCTGTGGTAGTGGCCGTGTCTAAATACTTATACTTGCGTAGAATAGAACGTTTTATATGTGACATTTCTGAATTGTAGTATGCTTTAAATGCCAGGATGTAATACTGATTTAGGCTTTTCATCTAGTAGAATTGGATGCACACTACTGAGGAAGAGACTGGTCTTTCTAGACCCAGTGTGATTGAGAACAGCTGATAATCATGTAAGATGCCTTGCTGTACCAAACTGAATGAATCAACGTAATTGAGCATTAGATGACAGATTCTAAGGATGGATGACCTAGAACGTTGATATTTGTTGCTGACTGCATTTGTTTTTACTAAACAGTACGTTCTAAATAGTATGTAGCATGATATGTACACAACATGTAGGTTTTGTATGCAAGTTAGATTTTGGACACGGCCATTGAGTTCTATCCGTAGTAGAACAGTGAGGAGAACAGTGAGGAGCTGTCCACGGTAGAACAGTGTGGAGAACTGTGAGGAGCTGTCCACGGTAGAACAGTGTGGAAAACATTGAAGAGCTCTTTTGGGTAAAAAAGGGTCATTGTCTCAGGTAAAGTCTTGCCTGAGTTGAACCTCTCTCTAAAATATATTTTAACGGCTCAAGCCTTGGTTCCAGACTGTCAAACTCAAGATTAGCTGGCCACTCTTTCCTCATGCTGTGTGTGCAAAATTGTGCCTCCACAAGCCAGATTCTTACAACGTTTACTTCTCAGACAGACTTGCTTAAAGCCTTGACATTATGCTAACCTCTGACTTGTTGCGTGTATCTGTCAGATGATGTGACATACAGTATAAGAAAGATCAGGAAACTATTTTTATTTGAGCCTATCATATTTCCTGGAGTGGTTGAAAAATGAGTTTTAATGACTCCAACCAAAGTGTATGTAAACTTCCGACTTCAACTGTATGTATGTGTGTGTGTGTGTGTGTGTGTGTGTGTGTGTGTGTGTGTGTGTGTGTGTGTGTGTGTGTGTGTGTGTGTGTGTGTGTGTGTGTGTATGGGAGGGAGTGTATGTGTGTGCGTGTTTTCATGCGTGTGTGTTCATCAGGGTAGAAACCGAGGATTTTCATAGGTAGCTAGTTCGTATGACCTAAATACTAGTGTGCATTCTTGCATATAAATGTATGTGCACTCAAATGGTTCCAAGCTGAAACTGTATGTATGTGCAGCTTATAAATGTGTGCGTGTGTGTGTGTGTGCATGCTTGTGTGGGTGTGTGTGCTTTGGGTGTATGTGCTGGCTTGTGTGTGTATTATTTACATGCATGTGTGTGTTTCACTATACAACTGAGGATATTAGAAGAAAAAAAACCATATCAATCAAGCCACCCTTGGCCCGGTTACCACGGTGATGCAAAGATTCTAGCAAGGAGCCAAGGTTTCTGTTGCCATGGAAACAGTTATGAATGAGAAGGGCCCCAGTAACCGTGGAAACGGTGTGAATGAGCCTTGTTGCTTTGATGATAAATTCTGTAAAGGTGGACAGACCTGGTGGGGTTGAGGAGCTGTTGGTGCAGGACTGCCATCTTCATCTTCTTCATCATCATCATTGTCTTCTTCTTGCACACACATGCACACACACACATATACACTCTTGACAGTTTCCTGTGAGGCAGATTGGCAACTAACTCCCAGTAGATTTCTCTCCTGTCGGCACTGTTAACACTATCCCCTACATACACACGCGCAGACACACGCGCAGACACACACACACACACACACACACACAAACACACACACACACAGTTTTTCTCCCTCCACACACACACCTGCGTTGTCAGTGTGAATCCCTCACTTTAACCCCAATATCCCATCTTGTCTTCAGCGCAGGACCTCCCAGGCTGACAAACCAGCACCTCGTCCTTTCTTCCCTGTCTCTCTCCCTCATTCTCACTTCCCTTTACCTCCTCTTCTGATAGGACAGTCTCTGTATAGCCGGCTGTCATCAGGGCTAGCGATTTCTAACTCCCATAGCATCCCTCTACGTATCTAGCACAGGAAGATAGCTTAATTGCCCCTGAGGGGATAAATATAGTTATATAGAATTGAAATCCCATAGCAAGTACTTGCCTTGTAGCACAGATAGTAACTCCCATAGCATTTACCTGTGTTCCTAGCACAGATAGCTAACTCCCATAGTATTTACCTGTATTCCTAGCACAGATAGCTAACTCCCATAGTATTTACCGGTGTTCCTAGCACAGATAGCTAACTCCCATAGTATTTATCGGTGTTCCTAGCACAGATAGCTACCTCCCATAGTATTTACCTGTGTTCCTAGCACAGATAGCTAACTCCCATAGTATTTACCTGTGTTCCTAGCACAGATAGCTAACTCCCATAGTATTTACCTGTGTTCCTAGCACAGATAGCTAACTCCCATAGTATTTACCTGTGTTCCTAGCACATATAGCTAACTCCCATAGTATTTACCTGTGTTCCTAGCACAGTTTTATTATTTTATTGTATATTATTTAACCTTTATTTACCTAGGCAATCAGTTAAGAACAAATTCTTATTTACAATGACGGCCTACCCCGGCCAAACCCTAACCCGGACGACGCTGGGCCAATTGTGCACCGCCCTGTGGGACTCCCAATCACGGCCGGTTGTGATACAGCCTGGAATCAAACCAGGGTCTATAGTGATGCCTCTAGCACTGAGATGCAGTGCCTTAGACCGCTGCGCCACTCGGGAGCAGATAGCTAACTCCCATAGGATTTACCTGTGTTCCTAGCACAGATAGCTAACTCCCATAGGATTTACCTGCGTTCCTAGCGCAGATAGCTAACTCCCATAGTATTTACCTGCGTTCCTAGCGCAGATAGCTAACTCCCATAGGATTTACCTGCGTTCCTAGCGCAGATAGCTAACTCCCATAGTATTTACCTGCGTTCCTAGCGCAGATAGCTAACTCCCATAGGATTTACCTGCGTTCCTAGCGCAGATAGCTAACTCCCATAGTATTTACCTGCGTTCCTAGCGCAGATAGCTAACTCCCATAGGATTTACCTGCGTTCCTAGCGCAGATAGCTAACTCCCATAGTATTTACCCGCGTTCCTAGCGCAGATAGCTAACTCCAGAACATAGTCAGTCACACCAGCCTCTCTGGTGAAGCTATTAAGCTAAAAGTGTGTGTTAGTCGTTAAGCACAGAGCTTCCTAAACTGGGCTCTGTGGACTCACTGTTGTTCCTCAACCAGACACCCCACCAGGCCTCGGTGGGAAGGCTTTCAACGATGTGTCATTCAGATTGTATTACACTGACACATCATCATTCCCTAGTGTTTAGGTGTGCTGTCAGACTAACGGTGGGCCCCTGAGACTCTCCTGTGTTGTAGTGGTCCATGTGAAGGGGAGAGACACCTATTGAGTAGTGATGTGCAGTTTGCAAATTATTCATTATTTTTGAATGACCCTTTTTAATGCCTCTAGAATCATGATTCATTTTTCTGAGTGACTTGTTTGTTTTAGTTGTTTGTTTGACCTGTTGACTCCAATGCAATGAGTCCTACAGCAGGATTGATGCACGCTCTTCCGGCTCAGCGGCTCCAGAGACAAACAGCTGATCATGATGCAGGCATTGTTTCAAACTGATAATATATCACATGGTGCAAGAATGAATACAATGAATTGATTATTGAATGTTATGATGGACACAGCTTCATAGAACCAAAACTACAAAGCTGCTCAAAGCAAACTCGAACTCGAGAATGAATCATTTGGGGACCTGCAGTTCGCGATCGACATTGTGCTTATCACGGCAGTCAAGCAATGCATTCCACCAAGAGTCGAATGCACAGGTGCAACAGGATCAGCCAGTTAAACTGTTGGAAAAGGACTATTGGAAAACGTTGATGATTCCCAGTCAGCCAGAGAGATAACTGGAAGTCAGACAACGTGAGAGAACATCCTCTCCTTCACACACAAACACTCCTCCTCACCAACACACACACTCCTTCACACACACACACACACACACACACACACACACACACACACACACACACACACACACACACACACACACACACACACACACACACACACACACACACACACACACACTTATATTTCTGTCCCTCTCAGTTTATCCTACACAATGTGTGTGCATGTTTGTGTGTGTGCATGTGTGTGTGCATGCGTGCATAAATGTTTGTGTGTGTGTGTGTGTATAGTGAGGTACAGATAGAGTCCTGATGAGTTGGCAGTGGCCATGGCTCTCAGACAGAGTTTATACATAGGAGGAATAAAGATGGGGAACAAATGAGGCAGTCAACAACTCTCAATCATACAGCCTGTGCTATCTCTCTCTCTCTCTCTCTCTCTCTCTCTCTGTATCTCTCTCTCTCTCTCTGTATCTCTCTCTCTCTGTCTCTCTCTCTCTCTCTCTCTCTCTCTGTATCTCTCTCTCTCTCTCTCTCGGTATCTCTCTCTCTCTCTCTCTCTCTCTCCCTCTCTGTATCTCTCTCTCTCTCTCTCTCTCTCTCTCTCTCTCTCTTTCTCTTTCTCTCTCTTTTTCTCTCTCTCTCAATTCAATTCAATTCAAGGGGCTTTATTGGCATGGGAAACATATGTTTACATTGCCAAAGCAAGTGAAATAGATAATAAACAAAAGTGAAACAAACAATAAAAAATTAACACTAAACATGACACTTACAAAAGTTCCAAAAGAATAAAGACATTTCAAATGTCATATTATGTATATATACAGGTTTTTAATGATGTGAAAATAGTTAAAATACAAAAAGGAAAGTAAATAAACATAAATATGGGTTGTATTTACAATGGTGTTTGTTCATCACTGGTTGCCCTTCTCTTGTGGCAACAGGTCACAAATCTTGCTGCTGTGATTCCACACTGTGGCATTTCACCCAATAGATATGGGAGTTTCTTAAAATTGGATTTGTTTTCAAATTCTTTATGGGGCTGTGTAATCTGAGGGAAATATGTGTCTCTAATATGGTCATACATTTGGCAAGAGGTTAGGAAGTGCAGCTCAGTTTCCACCTAATTTTGAGGGAAGTGTGCACATAGCCTGTCTTCTCTTGAGTGCCAGGTCAGTCTTCAGCTGCCTTTCTCACTAGCAAGGCTTTGCTTACTGAGTCTGTAAATAGATCTCCTTCATTTTGGGTCAGTCACAGTGGTCAGGTATTCTGCCACTGTGTGCTCTCTGTTTAGGGCCAAATAGCATTCTAGTTTGCTCTGTTTTTCTGTAAATTCTTTCCAATGTGTCAAGTAATTATCTTTTTGTTTTCTCATGATATGGTTGCTCTTTCTCTCTCTCTCTCTCTCTCTCTCTCTCTCTCTCTATCGACTTCCCTGTCCCATCTCTTGATTGACTCGTGGCTCATTCATGCATTCACATTATTGATTTACTCATTCACTCACTGAAAGTCTTCTTCTTATCCAAGTGATTAGTGTAAATGATTAACAGATGATGTCACTAAAACCCCCGGCAACCGACACACATTGATTGGCTGATGCTACAAATGTTCCTAAAAAATCTTCAAATACTCTAAATATTCCTTCTCTTTATTTTCCCTCTTCCCTTTGTCTCGCTCTCTCCCTCTCTCCACCTCCTCTCGCTCTCTGCTCCATCTCTCTCTGTAGGATCCTGTCTACAGTGGGATCGGACTTCGATTTGCGGACTCTGAGAGCGGTCCGTGTGCTGAGACCCCTCAAACTGGTGTCTGGGATACCCAGTAAGTCTTGGGACATATGGGGGTGTGGGACAGAGAGCACGACTAGCTACATCCCTAATAGTCTTATTTCATCTGATACCATAAGAGGAGGGGAGGGGGAGGACAGTTCTGATTAAGTTACATCATTTTTATAGGGATTTTGGGATGTAGGTCAGAGTTTCTTTTACTTTGTCTGTTGTTTCTGTTCTTAAACGATGTGCGCTGTCTCCCCCAGGCCTCCAGGTGGTCCTCAAGTCCATCATGAAGGCTATGATCCCACTGCTGCAGATCGGCCTGTTGCTATTCTTCGCCATCCTCATGTTCGCTATCATCGGCCTGGAGTTCTACATGGGCAAATTCCATACTACCTGCTTCGACATTCACACAGGTAAGTCGGTCAGTCAGTTGGTTGGTCGATTGGTCGGTCAGTCCGTCGGTCGGCCAGAAGGTCGTGGGTCGGTTGGTTGGATAGTCAGACAGTCAGTCAGTTAGTCAGTCAGTCAGCATGCCAGTCAGTCTGCTAGTCAGTCTGCCAGTCAGTCAGTCAGTCAATCAGTTAGTCAGTCAGTATGACAGTCAGCCAATATGTCAGTCAGTCAGTCAGTCTGCCAGTCAGTCACCCAGTCAGTATGTGCCAGTCAGCATACCAGCCAGGCAGTATGCCAGTCATTCTACCAGTCATTGCCAGTCATTCTACCAGTTAGTCAGTCAGCCAGTGAGTCGCCAGTCAGTCAGTCAGTATGTCAGTCAGTTAGTCAGTCAGTATGCCAGTTAAATCAGTGACAAAAAGACTGTCAATTCAATATGAATCAAAGAAGATCTAGCTCTTAAATAACATGTTGATCCCCAAACTCTCTGTACCCCTGTAGATGAGATTCGCGAGGAGTTTCCGTGTGGGACCGAAGCCCCGTCGAGACTATGTCCAAACGGGACCACGTGTCGAAAGTATTGGCTGGGGCCTAACTACGGCATCACCCAGTTTGACAACATCCTGTTTGCCGTGCTCACAGTCTTCCAATGTATTACCATGGAGGGATGGACTGACCTGCTCTACTATGTGAGTTACGGTACTTCACATCACAGTGGTTCTGTATTAGAGGTATTATGGTATTTAACTGATGGTTAAAGAGCTGGACTATTATGTGAGTTACTGTAGAGTTGGATTAGTGTTTGAGATCGGGTTTGGTTTTGGGTTTAAGATCAGGAGTTTGGCTTTGGTTTTAGGTTTGGGTTTGGCTTGAGATCGGGTTTGGTTCAGTGTTTGTGTTTGGGATTGGATTCAGGCTTGGTTTGGGGTTTGAGATCGGGATTAGGTTTAGTCTTCGGTTTGGGTTTGAGATTGGGTTCAGGTTTCGTTTTGGGTTTCGGTTAGAATTGAGGCAGGATCCTAAATCTGTGGGGCAACTACAACCTGGATAATAGATTTCTATGGTATTTACTAGTAAATTACATGGTAAATACCCACCAATTCATACAATACATGTTTCACTGCTATACAAATATGCCCATAGCATTTACTGATATACTGTATTGTGTGCCCATACCTAAGACACAGTGAATAGTGCCCTGCAGCCAGTGGCAATGGTTGCTATGGCGACAGAGAGGTGGATGAGGGTAGTGGGGGAATGTGAGTGTAGTCCCATTCACAGCAGTCTCTATGGGCCCATATTCAATATTCCCCCTTCCCTCTCTTCCCCCTCTTCTCTTTCCCACACCTCTCTCTTTCCTCGCTCTCTCTGCTTCCTTAATCTGTCTCTCCATCTACATTCCTCTTTGCTTCTTCCTACTCCCCCCACCTCACCAAACCCAATTACTCACTGTCTCTCCCCCCCCGTCAGCCTCCCCCTTTCTCCCTTCCTCTTCACCCCCCTCCCCCTTTCCCCCACCCTCTTCCCTTCTTCTCTCTCCTCCATCAGTCTCACTCGGTGGCGGTGCTGCTCTATATTTAACAGGGCTGTTCAGTCAGAGTTATTCTTGCAGCTGCTGAGGAAGAAAGTGCTGAAAGTTTAATGGCTAAAAAGGCTGCAGTACATTCAGTACAGCATACAGCAACAGCAGCCACGCCCACAGACATAGGGAGGGAGGGAGGGAGGGAGGGAGGGCGGGAGGGAGGGAGGGAGGGAGGGAGGGAGGGCGGGAGGGAGGGAGGGAGGTGTATGGGAGAGAGAAAGAGCGTTACATTCTGTGATGGACTCTGTTTAGGGGGAAATACAGCAAGATGGGGAGGGATGGGAGAGATAGAGAAAGGGGGGTTGGAGAGAGAAGGGAAATGGGGGTTGAGAGAGGGAGAGAAAGGGGGGTTGGAGAGAGAAGGGAAATGGAGGTTGAGAGAGGGAGAGGGAGAGAAAGGGGGGTTGGAGAGAGAAGGGAAATGGAGGTTGAGAGAGGGAGAGAAAGGGGGGTTGGAGAGAGAAGGGAAATGGAGGTTGAGAGAGGGAGAGAAAGGGGGGTTGGAGAGAGAAGGGAAATGGAGGTTGAGAGAGGGAGAGAAAGGGGGGTTGGATAGAGAAGGGAAATGGAGGTTGAGAGAGATAGAGAAAGGGGGGTTGGAGAGAGAAGGGAAATGGAGGTTGAGAGAGGGAGAGAAAGGGGGGTTGGAGAGAGAAGGGAAATGGAGGTTGAGAGAGGGAGAGGGAGAGAAAGGGGGTTGGAGAGAGAAGGGAAATGGAGGTTGAGAGAGGGAGAGGGAGAGAAAGGGGGTTGGAGAGAGAAGGGAAATGGAGGTTGAGAGAGGGAGAGAAAGGGTGAAGGAAAAAGAGAGAGGAAGAGCGTTACATTCTGTGCAGCTGAACTGTTTAAATGGCAGATACTCTGGACAGTATACTTCATAAAATGATGTCCTAATTATCCCCGTATTGTGGTGACCCCGTCCCAGTTCATGAAAAGGTCCTGAAATGGTCTGGTATTTTTTGGCTTTATAAAATCTACATCTCAGTGTAACCTCTCTAGTCAAACAAGGGAAAGATGATTTACTAGATCAAAAGATGTGTGTGTGTGTGTGTGTGTGTGTGTGTGTGTGTGTGTGTGTGTGTGTGTGTGTGTGTGTTTGCAGAGCAACGATGCCTCAGGGAGTGCGTGGAACTGGATGTACTTCATTCCCCTCATCATCATCGGCTCTTTCTTCATGTTGAACCTGGTCCTGGGTGTACTGTCTGGGTAAGTGTGTGCGTGTGTGTGTGTGTATACAATATGTCTGTGTATATGTCATTGTATAGATCTATATGTGTGTTTCAGATGATGTGTGTGTTGATATGTGTGTGTGTGTGTGTGTGTGTGTGTGTGTGTGTGTGTGTGTGTGTGTGTGTGTGTGTGTGTGTGTGTGTGTGTGTGTGTGTGTGTGTGTGTGTGTGTGTGTGTGTGTCGACCACAGGGAGTTTGCCAAAGAGAGAGAGCGAGTGGAGAACAGGAGTGAGTTTCTGAAGCTGAGGAGACAGCAGCAGATAGAGAGAGAGCTCAATGGATACCTGGAGTGGATTTGTAAAGCAGGTACATTATCATCATATAGAACTACACACAAAACATACTTGGAACCCTATGTTACATATTTATGTTATATATGTTATATATTCTTGTTATATATGTTATATATTTATGTTATATATTTATGTTATTTATTTATATATTTATGTTATGTATGTTATATATTTATGATATATATGTTACATATTTATGTTATATATGTTATATGTTTATCTTATATATTTATCTTATATATGTTATATATTTATGTTATGTATCTTATATACAGTGGGGGAACTAAGTATTTAAACCCCTGCTGATTTTGTACTTTGCCCACTGACAAAGAAATGATCATTCTATAATTTTAATGGTAGGTTTATTTGAACAGTGAGAGACAGAATAACAACAAAAAAATCCAGAAAAACGCATGTAAAAAATGTTAGAAATTGATTTGCATTTTATTGAGGGAAATAAGTATTTGACCCCCTCTCAATCAGAAAGATTTCTGGCTCCCAGGTGTCTTTTATACAGGTAACGAGCTGAGATTAGGAGCACACTCTTAAAGGGAGTGCTCCTAATCTCAGTTTGTTACCTGTATAAAAGACACCTGTCCACAGAAGCAATCAATCATTCAGATTCCAAACTCTCCACCATGGCCAAGACCAAAGAGCTCTCCAAGGATGTCAGGGACAAGATTGTAGACCTACACAAGGCTGGAATGGGCTACAAAACCATCGCCAAGCAGCTTGGTGAGAAGGTGACAACAGTTGGTGGGATTATTCGCAAATGGAAGAAACACAAAAGAACAGTCAATCTCCTTCGGCCTGGGGCTCCATGCAAGATCTCACCTCGTGGAGTTGCAATGATCATGAGAATGGTGAGGAATCAGCCCAGAACTACACGGGAGGATCTTGTCAATGATCTCAAGGCAACTGGGACCATAGTCACCAAGAAAACAATTGGTAACACACTACGCCGTGATGGACTGAAATCCTGCAGCGCCCGCAAGGTCTCCCTGCTCAAGAAAGCACATATACATGCCCGTCTGAAGTTTGCCAGTGAACATCTGAATGATTCAGAGGACAACTGGGTGAAAGTGTTGTGGTCAGATGAGACCAAAATGGAGCTCTTTGGCATCAACTCAACTCGCCGTGTTTGTAGGAGGAGGAATGCTGCCTATGACCCCAAGACACCATCCCCACCGTCAAACATTGAGGTGGAAACATTATGCTTTGGGGGTGTTTTTCTGCTAAGGGGACAGGACAACTTCACCGCATCAAAGGGACGATGGACGGGGACATGTACCGTCAAATATTGGGTGAGAACCTCCTTCCCTTAGCCAGGGCATTGAATATGGGTCGTGGATGGGTATTCCAGTATGACAATGACTCAAAACACATGGCCAAGGCAACAAAGGCTTGGCTCAAGAAGAAGCACATTAAAGTCCGGGAGTGGCCTAGCCAGTCTCCAGACCTTAATCCCATAGACAATCTGTGGAGGGAGCTGAAGGTTCGAGTTGCCAAACGTCAGCCTCGAAACCTTAATGACTTGGAGAAGATCTGCAAAGAGGAGGGGGACAACATCCCTCCTGAGATGTGTGCAAACCTGGTGGCCAACTACAAGAAACATCTGACCTCTGTGATTGCCAAAAAGGGTTTTGCCACCAAGTACTAAGTCATGTTTTGCAGAGGGGTCAAATACTTATTTCCCTCATTAAAATGCAAATCAATTTATAACATTTTTGACATGCGTTTTTCTGGATTTTTTTGTTGTTATTCTGTCTCTCACTGTTCAAATAAACCTACCATTAAAGTTATAGACTGATCATTTCTTTGTCAGTGGGCAAACGTACTAAATCAGCAGGGGATCAAATACTTTTTTCCTTCACTGTATTTATGTTATATATGTTATATATTTATATTACATATGTTACATATTTATGTTATACAGTGGGGCAAAAAAGTATTTAGTCAGCCACCAATTGTGCAAGTTCTCCCACTTAAAAAGATGAGAGAGGCCTGTAATTTTCATCATAGGTACACAGAAAATCTCATTGTAGGATTTTTAATGAATTTATTTGCAAATTATGGTGGAAAATAAGTATTTGGTCAATAACAAAAGTTTATCTCAATACTTTGTTATATACCCTTTGTTGGCAATGACACAGGTCAAACGTTTTCTGTAAGTCTTCACAAGGTTTTCACACACTGTTGCTGGTATTTTGGCCCATTCCTCCATGCAGATCTCCTCTAGAGCAGTGATGTTTTGGGGCTGTCGATGGGCAACATGGACTTTCAACTCCCTCCAAAGATTTCTATGGGGTTGAGACCTGGAGACTGGCTAGGCCACTCCAGGACCTTGAAATGCTTCTTACGAAGCCACTCCTTCGTTGCCCGGGCAGTGTGTTTGGGATCATTGTCATGCTGAAAGACCCAGCCACGTTTCATCTTCAATGCCCTTGCTGATGGAAGGAGGTTTTCACTCAAAATCTCACGATACATGGCCCCATTCATTCTTTCCTTTACACGGATCAGTCGTCCTGGTCCCTTTGCAGAAAAACAGCCCCAAAGCATGATGTTTCCACCCCCATGCTTCACAGTAGGTATGGTGTTCTTTGGATGCAACTCAGCATTCTTTGTCCTCCAAACACGACGAGTTGAGTTTTTACCAAAAATTTATATTTTGGTTTCATCTGACCATATGACATTCTCCCAATCCTCTTCTGGATCATCCAAATGCTCTCTAGCAAACTTCAGACGGGCCTGGACATGTACTGGCTTAAGCAGGGGGACACGTCTGGCATTGCAGGATTTGATTCCCTGGCGGCGTAGTGTGTTACTGATGGTAGGCTTTGCTCACCGTTCTTGTGATAATTTTGACCCCACGGGGTGAGATCTTGCGTGGAGCCCCAGATCGAGGGAGATTATCAGTGGTCTTGCATGTCTTCCATTTCCTAATAATTGCTCCCACAGTTGATATTTTCAAACCAAGCTGCTTACCTATTGCAGATTCAGTCTTCCCAGCCTGGCGCAGGTCTACAATTTTGTTTCTGGTGTCCTTTGACAGCTCGTTGGTCTTGGCCATAGTGGAGTTTGGAGTGTGACTGTTTGAGGTTGTGGACAGGTGTCTTTTATACTGATAACAAGTTCAAACAGGTGCCATTAATACAAGTAACGAGTGGAGGACAGAGGAGCCTTTTAAAGAAGAAGTTACAGGTCTGTGAGAGCCAGAAATCTTGCTTGTTTGTAGGTGACCAAATACTTATTTTCCACCATAATTTGCAAATAAATTCATTAAAAATCCTACAATGTGATTTTCTGGAATTTTTTTTCTCATTTTGTCTGTCATAGTTGAAGTGTACCTATGATGAAAATTACAGGCCTCTCTCATCTTTTTAAGTGGGAGAACTTGCACAATTGGTGGCTGACTAAATACTTTTTTGCCCCACTGTATATGTTATATATTTATCATATTTATCTTATATATCTTATATATCTTATATATCTTATATATTTATGTTATGTATGTTACATATTTATGTTATTTATCTTATATATTTATCTTATATATGTTATATATTTATGTTATGTATGTTATATATTTATGTTATATATGTTACATATTTATATAATATAGGTTATATATTTATCTTATATATGTTATATATTTATCTTATATATGATATATATGTTATATATTTATGTTACATATTTACGTTATAAATTTATGTTATATATGTTATATATTTATGTTACATATGTTATATATTTTTGTTATATATGTTATATATTTATGTTAAATATGTTATATATTTATGTTATATATTTATGTTATTTATGTTAAATATTTATGCTATATATTTATGTTACATATGTTATATATTTATGTTCTATATTTAAATTACATATGTTCTACATTTATGTTACATATGTTATATATTTATGTTATATATGTCATATATTTATGTTAAAATGTTATATATTTATGTTATATATGTCATATATTTATGTTATATATGTTACATATTGCCATATACATTCCAATGTTATTGTTTATTTCACTTTTCCTTCCTATAGAAGAAGTGATCTTAGCAGACGATGAAGACCCTGATGCCTTTGACGGTATTTACCCAAGTGTGTGTGTGTGTGTGTGTGTGTGTGTGTGTGTGCGTGTGTGTGTGTGTGGGTGTGTGTGTGGGTGTGTGTGTGTGTGTAGTGACATAGATATGATGTTAGAAGGTATATAGAGACAGACAATGAGAAAATATAACATTGTGTAAATGTAGCATCATTGTTAGTGTAAATGTAGCCTCTTTATTAGTATACTTGTAGCATCTTTGCTAAATGTATCATCTTTACTTGTGTAAATGTATAATCTTTGCTAGTGTAAATGTAACATTTTTAATAGTGTGAATGTTGCATCTTTCCTAGTGTAAATGTAGCATCTTTGCTAGTGTAAATGTAACACATTTGCTAGTGTAAATGTAGCATTTTTGCTAGTGTAAATGTAGAATATTTACTAGTGTAACCAGAGCATTTTTGCCACGGTAAATGTAGCATCTTTCCTATTGTAAATGTTGCAGCTTTGCTAGTGTAAATGTATCATCTTTACAAGTGTAAATGTAGCATCTTTACTAGTGTAAATGTATCATCTTTACTAGGGTAAATCTATAATATTTGCTAGTGTAAATGTAGCATTTTTGCTAGTGTAAATGTAGAATATTTACTAGTGTAACCGGAGCATCTTTGGTAGTGTAAATGTAGCATCTTTACTAGTGTACATGTAGAATATTTTCTTGTGTAAATGTAGCATCTTTCCTATTGTAAATGTTGCAGCTTTGCTAATGTAAATGTAGCATCTTTACTAGTGTAAATGCTGCAGCTTTGCTAGTGTAAATGCAGCATCTTTACTAGGGTAAATCTATAATATTTGCTAGTGTAAATGTAGCATTTTTGCTAGTGTAAATGTAGAATATTTACTAGTGTAACCGGAGCATCTTTGGTAGTGTAAATGTAGCATCTTTACTAGTGTACATGTAGAATATTTTCTTGTGTAAATGTAGCATCTTTCCTATTGTAAATGTTGCAGCTTTGCTAGTGTAAATGTAGCATCTTTACTAGTGTAAATGCTGCAGCTTTGCTAGTGTAAATGCAGCATCTTTACTAGTGTAAATGTAGCATCTTTACTAGTGTAAATGTAGGATATTTGCTTCTGTGCCAGTGTTTGTTTGCGTATTCTATAGTGAGCAGTTGTGCGTCACTGTGTTCTATTTTTCCCATTCAGGCACCCGCAGGAGACCCACCATTAAAAACCACAAGAACAAAACAGATCTCCTTAACCCAGAGGATGGGAATGGAGACCTGGCAGTGGGTAAGAAACACCACACACATGCACACGCACACACAAGATGTTACATTCTAACAAATTTTTTTTTTCTCTCCACTCTTGTCCCCATCCCCCTCTCCTTTTCCCCCTCTTCTCCTCTCCTCCACCTCCTCTCCGCTTCCCACTCTTCTCCTCTCCTCTCCTCCATCCCCTCTCCTCTTCCCATTCTTCTCCTCTCTTCCATCCCCCTCTCCTCTTCCCACTCTTCTCCTCTCCTCCATCCCTCTCTCCTCTTCCCACTCTTCTCCTCTCCTCCATCCCCCTCTCCTCTTCCCACTCTTCTCCTCTCCACTATCCCCCTCTCCTCTCCCCATTCTTCTCCTCTCCTCCCAGGTTCTCCCTTTGCGCGGGCCAGTCTGAAGAGTTCAAAGCTGGAGGGCTCTAACTTCCATAAGAGGGAGCGTCGTCTGCGTTTCTTCATCCGACGCATTGTGAAGACCCAGTATTTCTACTGGAGTGTACTGTGTCTGGTGGGACTTAACACCATGTGTGTGGCTGTAGTACACTACGACCAGCCTGAACCACTCTCAGACTTCCTCTGTGAGTAGACATACTGGGAGGGAGGTTCGGAGGGAGGTATGGAGGGTGGGAGGGAGGGGGGGGTATGGAGGGTGGGAGGGAGGGCTGGAGGGGGGGGGGTATGGAGGGTGGGAGGGAGGGAGGGATAGAGGGTAGGAGGGAGGGATAAAGGATGGATGGAAATTCTAGATACTTTTCTTTATTTCTCTCGCTACCTCTCTGTCACGTTGGCTTAAAGGACATTCTGTTACGTTGGCTTAAAGGACATTCTGTCACGTTGGCTTAAAGGACATTCTGTCACGTTGGCTTAAAGGACATTCTGTCACGTTGGCTTAAAGGACATTCTGTCACGTTGGCTTAAAGGACATTCTGTCACGTTGGCTTAAAGGACATTCTGTCACGTTGGCTTAAAGGACATTCTGTCACGTTGGCTTAAAGGACATTCTGTCACGTTGGCTTAAAGGACATTCTGTCACGTTGGCTTAAAGGACATTCTGTCACGTTAGCTTAAAGGACATTCTGTCACGTTGGCTTAAAGGACATTCTGTCACGTTGGCTTAAAGGACATTCTGTCACGTTGGCTTAAAGGACATTCTGTCACGTTGGCTTAAAGGACATTCTGTCACGTTGGCTTAAAGGACATTCTGTCACGTTGGCTTAAAGGACATTCTGTCACGTTGGCTTAAAGGACATTCTGTCACGTTGGCTTAAAGGACATTCTGTCACGTTAGCTTAAAGGACATTCTGTCACGTTGGCTTAAATGAGATTCGGGAGACAGACACAGTAATAGGGTTTTTTATTAAGCCCCAAATTACAGCGTGCCGTGTAAAGGCACGGGGACGAAGACCAAACAAATACGTAACAAAAACACAGGATTGAAACCCAAACAAAAGAGTGAGGAGAACCTCGAATAAATAACACACGCGCACAATGATTATCACACGGGACGAGACCCGTAATCATCTGAACAATCCACAAGGGCACAAAAGCCCAAAACAAAAAGCACAGGTACTCACACGCACCAATGGACATAGTAACAATAATCGACAGCCCAATGGAAACCAAAGGGCACACATATACAAGTACTAATCAGTGGGAATAGGGGACAGGTGTGCGTAATGAAAGTTCCGGAGGGATCGTGACAGTCTTTCTGCCTCTCTGATTGCTTCTTACAGTGAATTTTTCAATGCCCCTCTTTATTCCTTTTCTTTTGATATCATCCTCCTGCATTTTCTTGCTTGCTCGCTCATGTCTGATCTTTCCCGCTCTCTCTCCCCCTGTTCCCTCTCTCTTTTCACCTCTTCCAGACTTTGCAGAGTTCGTCTTCTTGAGTATCTTCATGTCTGAGATGGGTATAAAGATTTATGGACTGGGGTCACAGCCTTACTTTCACTCCTCCTTTAACTGCTTTGACTGCATTGTGAGTGGTGGAACTCGTCTACTCTAGGGTACACACAGTGCATATGTGACACGCGCACACACACACACACACACACACACACACACACACACACACACACACACACACACACACACACACACACACACACACACAGTAAACACATGAATACACTGCACACACACACACACATGCACACACGCATACACACAGACACACACACACACACACACAAACACACACACACACGCGCACACACACACACACACACACACACACACACACACACCAATACAGTAAACACACACACTCACATATAATTTTTGACCGCATGTTTTGGATAACATCACTAATTGTGTGTGTGTGTGTGTGTGTGGCAGGTAATATGTGGCAGCATATTCGAGGTGCTGTGGGGTTTTATCCAGCCTGGGACATCCTTTGGTATCAGTGTGTTACGAGCTCTAAGGTTACTGAGAATCTTCAAAGTCACCAAGTAAGTCTCTACTGACTTTGATTCAACCTCTGTATCGGATATCTTATCAATCTGTTTGTCAGCATGTCTCATTAACAAACGACCATGAAAGGCAATTAGAAATGTATAGGCTTTTCTAAACTCTCTCTCTCTCTCTCTCTCTCTCTCTCTCTCTGTCTCTCACAAGCTCCTCTCTCCCACACTCTCTCCCCACCTCTCTCAGTTCAATTCAAGGGGCTTTATTAGCATGGGAAGAAATATATGTTTACATTGCCAAAGCAATTGAAATAAATAATAAAAAGTGAAAAGTAAATATTACACTCACACAAGTTCCAAAATAATAAAGACATTTAAAATGTCATATTATGTCTATATACAGTGTTGTAACGATGTGCAAATAGTTAAAGTACAAAATGGAAAATAAATAAACATCAATATGAGTTGTATTTACAATGTTGTTTGTTCTTCACTGGTTGCCCTTTTCTTGTGGCAACAGGTCACAAATCTTGCTGCTGTGATTTCTCTCCCCCGCCCCTCCCTCTCTCTCTCTCTCTCTGTCAGGTACTGGGCGTCTTTGAGGAACCTGGTTGTATCTCTGCTCAACTCCATGAAATCCATTATAAGCCTGCTCTTCCTCCTCTTCCTCTTTATCGTCGTCTTCGCTCTGTTGGGCATGCAACTCTTCGGAGGACAGTCAGTACCTCCTCTTCTTTCCCCTCTTTTCTTGCCCCTTTCATCCTTCCTCCCCCTTCCTTCCCTTCCCCTGTCACTCTTTATCTTCAGTGTCTGACTGTTTGGTGTCATTTTTATCTCTCTCTCTCGCTATCTTTCTCTCGCTCTCTCTTTCTCTCTTCCTCCATTTCTCTCTGTTTATCCTTTAGGTTTAATTTTGAATCTGGCACTCCCCCGACCAACTTTGATACTTTCCCTGCAGCAATAATGACTGTGTTCCAGGTGAGTGGATAAAGACGGGAGGGGGGAGTGGACAGGGGAGAGAAAGGAAAGAGATAATGGAATGAGATAAGAGGGCAGGAGAAGAGTGGGAGTGGTAGCACACTGGAAATGGGGGATAGGAGAGAAAGAAAGAGGATAGATGAGTGTAAAGGTAGGGAAAGGTGAGTGTGTAAGCAGTCCCAAGATAAGCAGTCCTAACGTGTGCAAAGGGTGTGTTTATAAGTGTGTGTGTGTTTAAGAGTGTGTGTGTATAAGAGTGTGTGTGCTTAAGTGTGTGTGTTTAAGAGTGTGTGTGTGTGTCTAAGATTGTGTGTGTGTATAAGAGTGTATGTGTACAGTAGTACGAGTGTATGAGTGTCTGTGTGTGTACAGATGTAGGATCTTAATTTTATCACTCTTTTGTTTCTGAGAAATGTCCCGATCCGCAGAAAATGCAAACTTGTAGTGTATTCAAGGTATAAAAAGGCTTCTAAAGTTTGTAATTTCCACTTTAAAATGTCAGACTTGATTTGCCCTAACGAAAAATGTATCAACCCCTACAAAAAATGTCCAGTAATTAGAATCCACATAATAATTCACATTTCCTGTTGCTGGGGGATTTTTTCCCTGCTATAGCAAACTGCCTCAAATGAAGATCCTACATGTTTATTAAGAGTGTCTTGTCCCCCAGATCCTGACCGGAGAAGACTGGAACATGGTTATGTATGATGGAATAGAGTCTCAGGGAGGAGTCAACAACGGAATGGTCTTCTCAGTCTTCTTCATCGTGCTCACACTTTTCGGCAACTGTATCCTTACACACACACATGTACACACACCCCCACACACGCATATACACACCCACAAACATACACAGACCCAGACACATACACACACACACACACACACACACACACACACACACACACACACACACACACACACACACACACACACACACACACACACACACACGGTGTAGTTTCTGTCTTTAACCCTTTGCTCTCAGACACTCTGCTGAATGTGTTCTTGGCCATTGCTGTGGATAATCTGGCCAATGCACAGGAACTCACTAAGGTACAGTACTTTGTACACTGAACTAGCCACGCCTACTGGGGTCAAATAGAATGACCCTTCAGTTCAGGAAATGACCTCTCACCCTGTCAGCTCTAGCTCCCCATCAAAAATGATCTGTATATTGACAGATATTGGACTGAATGCTCTAACAATGGGAATAAATGTCTGCAAAGGCAGAAGGCAGGCGGGTAAGGCGGGAACAGGCGGGAACATTCTAGCCAATGAGAGGGCAGATACGCATGTGAACAACAGGCATGCCACGTGCGTCCACTTATATCAGTAATAACCTAAACATTCTGAAACTTTTATTCGATCAAATAAGCCTCACTTTGCAAATTAGCAATTACATTTTATATTGACCAAATTCAAAATTCTCTCATTGTCGCCATACAAAAAAATCCCCACTTGGTCTGCTTCATGCTTTATTCTCGCGTGGCCTGATTTTGGGGCCGGAGTCAGCCCTCTCGCTTCACCTCTTCTTCTGTGTCTCCATGTATCTGTATCTGTCAACGTCCCTCTTTCTCCTATCTATAACTATATCTATAAAGGTCATTGCTCTCTTCTCTCACTCTGTCTACCATCTGTATCAACCTCCTCTATCTCTGTTTTTTATCCCCCCCTCTCTCTCTCCCTCCTATGTATTTCCCGTCTCCCCCCCCTCCCCCCCCCCCTCTCTCTCACTCGCTTTTTTTGGTAGGACGAGCAGGAAGAGGAAGCCGCTTCCAAGAAAAATGCTTTACAAAAAGCCAAGGAGGTGGCCGAAGTCAGCCCTCAGTCTGCAGCCAACCTGTCCATAGCGGCGTAAGTATCTCTCTTTCTTTCTCTGTTTCCATATCTCTCTCTGTTGTTTCTCTCATCCTTGCCCCCTCATCTCTCTTAGTGTATTCACTTTTCAGCTGCACATACAGACACCTGCTTACTTGCTTGCTCACACACACACACACACGCACACACACACACACACACACACACACACACACACACACACACACACACACACACACACACACACACACACACAGACACACATGTACAAAGACACTCGCACACACACACACACACACACACACACACACACACACACACACACACACACACACACACACACACACACACACACACACACACAGTGTTTGATCTCCTCCTCCAGTAGGAAGCAGCTCAGTTCTGTCAAAGGTGAAGTTCACAGTGTGTCCATGGTCCACAGCCCTTATAATGTCCCAGCAGGGGAGCCTGAGGACGTAGGGACACGTCCAATATCACACATAGAGTTGACCTCCACTACTAATATAGTAAGGTTACAACTGTTGTTTCTACTCTGAAACATGAACACGTATGCAAGCAAATACTTACATACATACATACATACATACATACATACACACACGCACGCACACGCACGCACACACACACACACACACACACACACACACACACACACACACTCAGTCAATCTCTGATGTAGCCCACTTTTGATGTGTACTTTTGTGTGGTGTGTTGACTATTGTTGTGTCTTGGACATGTTTCCTAGTCTGCAAGACAGCTAAAGGTGCACTGATAGGGCAATACTAGGAATGGTTTCCACTAATGAGGTGACTGTGATGTCATTCCTAGCACTGCCCCACCGTGCCAGTATAAATTCAAATCATTCATCCACATATGTGGATGATATAATAGCTTTGCAAGCAGGGATTTTCCAAGCTGGAATCTCCAAACTTGCTAAAGCAGGTTAGGAGATACTCTGAGTCCCTGTCTGGGACTCTGGGAAGACGATTTCTCTCTGGATCTAAATGGGTTACACTTTACCTGACCCCTCCTTCACAAGGCCGACATAACACTATTATAATGATGACATAACACTATTATAATGATGACATAACACTATTATAATGATAACATAACACTATTATAATGATGACATAACACTATTATAATGATTACATAACACTATTATAATGATGACATAACACTATTATAATGATGACATAACACTATTATAATGATGACATAACAATATTATAATGATGACATAACACTATTATAATGATGACTTAACACTATTATAATGATGACTTAACACTATTATAATGATGACATAACACTATTATAATGATGACATAACACTATTATAATGATGACATAACACTATTATAATGATGACATAACACTATTATAATGATGACATAACACTATTATAATGATGACATAACACTATTATAATGATGACTTAACACTATTATAATGATGACATAACACTATTATAATGATGACTTAACACTATTATAATGATTACATAACACTATTGTAATGATGACATAACACTATTATAATGATGACATAACACTATTATAATGATGACATAACACTATTATAATGATGACATAACACTATTATAATGATTACATAACACTATTATAATGATGACATAACACTATTATAATGATGACATAACACTATTATAATGATTACATAACACTATTATAATGATGACATAACACTATTATAATGATGACATAACACTATTATAATGATTACATAACACTATTATAATGATGACATAACACTATTATAATGATGACATAACACTATTATAATGATGACATAACACTATTATAATGATGACATAACACATGTTGTAAACATGTCATGACAACAAGAAGACCTGGGTAATGGTTTGTGACTCGAGATATCCGCTGTAAGAGAACATGTGGCTATTATTGTCTCTCTGCCTAGTTGTAGAGAGATAGAAACTGCCTTCGTTTGAAGGGCAGTCTGTGTTTGGTAGAATGAATGGAGAGATGTGTAGATTCTCTGAAGACAGTGCAATAGAATTTGTGCAACAGAGACAAAATGTGAGCTAGAGAGATATGGACGCCTGTGTAGTGGAAGGGAGATGTGGATCCTGAGATAGAGAAATAGTATGAGAAAAGTCTAGAGGGATATATCAAGTTTGTGCAAGAGAAAGAAAGGTGAAAAATGGAGAGAGAAAGGACAGGAAGATAAAAAAGAGAAAGAAAAAGAGAACAGAATAGAAATGGAGAGATAGATGAATAGAGACATAGCAAGATGGTTGTCTGAGCAGTGTGAGTTGAAATGGTGTGTGTGTATGTGTTAGTGTAAAGTCGTGTGTGTGTGTGTGTGTGTGTGTTGGTGAGGGTTGAGGAGTGTGTTGCCTCATTCACACTATAGGGCCGACCCTAAATGTACTGTGCTGGCTCAGAAATGGTTCTTTCCAGCATGGTTCCAGCCACTCTGATGGATGCGTAGCCAGGCCAGCCCAGTACAGTACAGCCCAGTACAGCTCTGCTTGGCTAGGTTCTGGTTGGTCATATAGTGTGAATTAGGCACGCGTGTGTTCTCTGTGTCATGTCACTCACCGACTCTTTCCCTCCTCAGCGAGAAAGTAAACAGCACAGGTCACAACGCTTCCGACCCCTTTCTGGACTGGTATTTACTCATTTATACTCCTTCTGTTTCTTTTCGCCCGCTTTTCCTTTCCTCTCCTCCTTTAGACCATCCTGTTCTAATTATCCCCCCCTAATTATGATTTTTTTACTCCTTTGCTTTTTTGTTGGTTTTTGAGTTGGCTTATTTTGAGTATATTTTCTGTTGGCTGCTCCCTGCAGTATGGCTGTGGCTTTACTGTGGTTGACTGTGGTCCCTGGGAAAGGGAGTTAGTGGGGCCGGGGCGCCATTTTGGTCCTTTGTTGGCAACATCTCAAATGGCACCCTATTCCCCATATAGTGCACTACTGTTGACCTGAGCCTTTCATAAGGGTCGTGCAAAATATGGAGAATAGAGTGTCATCTAAGTTTTGCCCTTTTTTTCTCAGAACTTCCATTTTGGGTCTTTTTGTTGATGATTCCATTTTGGTTCATTCGTTGGGTCCTTTTGGGTTGGGTTTCCTGGTCGACTGTGTAATATTCTAACCTTGCCTCAATATCATTCTCCATCTTGTGCCTCTCTCTGTGTGGTTTCCCAAAGTGGGGCTGGTCTGCCCACTGCTTTGGGAAACTGTGGTCGACCATACTCCTTCAGTAGCTCTGTGTTTCTGCCCTGTAGGTCCAGCAAGGTGACCCTTTACACATGTGTGTGTGTGAGCTCTATAGTGTGTGTTTGTGTATTTGCTTGTGTTTATATTTCTGTATACCTGTGTATGTAGGTTTCTGTATGTCTGTGTGTTTGTATATTTGTAAATTGACTCAGATACCACTGCTTAACCTGGTATTTGACACTCTCTTAACCTCCCCACCCATCCTCTCTTTTCTCTCCCTCTCTGCCTCCCCTCCTCCTCTGCTCTCCATCATGCTGTCTGTCTCTATTTCTTAACCTCTCTTTTCTCCTCGCTCTTCTCCCCTTTCATCCAACTCTCTGTCCATCTGTCTCACCTTTCCTCCATCTCGCCTCCCTCCTCTTTCTCCTCTTTCTCTCGCCTGCTCTCTTCTCTCATCTCTTCTATCCTCTACCTCTCTCTCGGTCCCCCTCTCTCTGTCCCTCCTCTCATCCTTTCCCCTCTCTCCGTCCCTGTAGTAAGGAGCAGCAGAAGAACAATAAGGGTGGTAATAAGTCTGTGTGGGAACAGAGGACCAAGGAGCTGAGGAAACAGACTCTAATGACCAGCAGAGAGGCCCTCTACAACGAACTGGACCCAGAGGACCGCTGGAAGGCAAGGAGAGAGGGAGGGAGGGGAGAAGGATGGAAGGAGAGTGGAGGGATGGAAAGGAGATACCTAGTCAGTTGCACAATTGAATGCATTCAATCAAAATGTGTCTACCGCATTTAAGCTGAATCAAGAGAGGTGCGGGGGGCTGCCTTAATCGTCATCCACGTCATTGGCGCCAGGGGAGCAGTTGTTGTGGGGGTTAACTGCCTTGCTCAAGGGCAGAACAGCAGATGTTTCCACCTTGCCGGCTCAGGGATTCAAACAAGCAACCTTTCGGTTACTGTCCCAAGCTTTAACCTCTAGGCTACCTGCCACCCCAGAGAGGGGGGTAAGGAGGGAGGTGGGTAAGGAGGAAGGGAGACAGTGAGAGACAACAAATCAAATGGAGAAGGGTGGTGTGAGCGGTGGAACACAGAAAGGGGAGAAATTATGAAAGTTGGTAACACTTTTTATTGGTCTGGGTAAAGCTGATACTTACCTGCTTGATACTTTCTGGTACTTACCTCACATAGTTCATCATAATTGATAACTACCTGGTAATTACCTGGTGCCAAATGTGACATATTGGTTGGTGCCTTTGTCAATTTACCAATAATTTAATCATGTTTTAGAAAAATAAAGCGTTATAGGAGGTTATATGATCTCTGGGATTCTAATGATATTATGCCTCTCCTTGATTCCGCCTGGCCTTCTTCGTCCGTCCCCTGCTTACAACTCTCCCAACCCAACCTTTCCCTCCCTCCCCCCTCCCCTTTCTTCCAGGTGAACTACTCCCGCCACATCCGTCCTGACATGAAGACCCATACAGACCGCCCTCTAGTGGTGGACCCCCAGGAGAACCGCAACAACAACACCAACAAGACCACCAAAGAGCCTGACCCCCGCCTCAGCCAGCAGCACGCCGACAAGCTGCTCCGCAAGCAGACACACGTCCACGAGAGAGGAGGTGGGGGAGGAGGAGGTGGGGACTCAGGGTCTGGTTCAGGCCCTGGAAGGCCCTACGAGCGGGCAGACTCTACGGAGAGCCGCAGGAGCCGTAAGGAGAGCAAGGAGCACCAGGAGCTCCAACACCACCACTCCTCCCATACCCGCCTAGATGCAACGATGCTGGGACAGAGTGGAGAGGAGAGGCCCCAGAGAAGGCACCACCACCCACGGGTCCAGGCGGGCTCATCGGAGCACAGGAAACCCCGCCAGCACCGCATTGCCTCAGAGGACGTAGAGGGGGGAGGTGGAGGTGGTGGAGGAGGGGGAGGTGGGGAAAGGCGGCACAAGAGCAGGGGGACAGAAGGAGAAGGCGAGGGGGAGCAAGAGGGGGGTGATGGAGGTGAGAGGAGGCAGAGACGGCATCGCCATGGCACTCAGTCGGGGTGTGATGGTGAGGGGAGGAGGACGCGGCCACACCGCAGGAAGTGAGGGAGACCCTGACACACACAGACACACACACACACATATATACGCACTCACACTTTCCTCTGTCAACCAGTGTCCTTATACAGTAGTTCTCAGAACCTTTCTGACATTTCCCAACTCCTTCTCTTCTATTTCTCGTTTCTCGCTCTCTTCCTTTCTTTCCTTCTCTTTCCCTCTATAGGGATGGTCCCAACCTGTCCACCACACGGCCCATCCAGAAGAGCCTCTGTAGACAGGACAGCCAGTACAGCGAGGACATGGACAATGTCATGAACAGTAAACTGGCCACCAGCCAGCCCCAGCTACCCCCAGGCTCTACCCAGCAGCCCTGCCCAGCCTCGGGCCTCCCCAGCCCAGCCAACCACACTACTCCAGGCCCAGGCTTCGGCCCTGCAGGCCTCAACACTCACCTGACCAACAGCAGCTCCCACCTGGGCCCAGATGGAAGCCTGGTTCCTGCATACGGAAGTAGCACCCGGATACCGGACCACACAGCAGTGGACATACCACCCATGTTTCCTTCCCACAACGCCATATTGCAGGGTGAGAGAGAGGGAAGAAAGAGGAGGGGAGGGGGATGGAGGGAGACTGTGAATGACCAAGGTTAATCAGGTCACATCTTCAGTCAAAACATTGAGAAACAGCCACACATGCCATGCTATTTCTGAATTCTTGTTTCTTCCCTTCACTCTTACCTGTCCTTTCCTTTCCTATCCACCTCCTCCCCCTCCCTCCCCCTCTGTCTCTCTCTCTCTCTCTCCTCCCTCTCTTTCTTGCATCCCTCCAGTCAATAAGAATGCTAACACGGAGCCTCTGCCTAAGAAGGAGGATAAGGATGATGATGATGATGAGAAGGGTGATGAAGATGGACCCAAACCAATGCCTCCCTATAGCTCCATGTTCATCCTCTCTACCACCAACCCGTATGTGGGCACACACACACACAATCACAATCACAATCACACGTATATTCATTAATAATTATATTAATGATGCATTTTTTGTTGTTGTTGCAATGTGTGTGTGTCTGTGTGTGTGTGCTTGTGTGTGTACGTGCATGCTTGTGTGTGTCTGTGTGTGTGTGTACGTGCATGCTTGTGTGTGTCTATGTGTGTGATCAGGTTCCGGAAACTATGCCACTACATTGTGACTCTGAAATTCTTTGAGTTTGGTATCCTGTCTACCATCGCTATGAGCAGTATCGCCCTGGCAGCAGAAGATCCCGTCTGGCCAGAATCACCTCGCAACAATGTGAGACACTCAATGCTAGCTCTGTGTCCGTATTAGCTTATATTTACTCTCCATGCTAACTTAGCTATTAGCTAACTTTTACTTTACCCTCTGTGCTAACTTAGCTAGTTTAGCTAGCTTCTACTTTACCCTCCATGCTAACTTAGCTATTATAGCTAACTTCGACTTTACCCTCAATGCTAACTTAGCTATTAGCTAACTTTTACCTTACCCTCCATGCTAACTGAACTATTAGCGAGCTTCTACTTTACGTCTGCTAACACTGTGTCCTCTCTCTCTCTCTTTATGCAGGTTCTGCGCTACTTTGACTATGTGTTTACGGGAGTGTTCACCTTTGAGATGTTGATTAAGGTAATTCTGAATATATTTCACTCTAGCTATACTTGTCATTTTTTGACGTGAGACAATCAATAACAAAACATATCCACTCTCTCTGTCTCCCTCACTCTAACGCCCCCCCTCACTCTCTCTCTCACTTTCTCTCTCTCTCTCTCTTCCTCATTCTCTCTCCCCACCTCTCTCTCAGATGGTGGATCTGGGCCTGGTGTTGCACCAGGGCTCCTATTTCCGTGACCTGTGGAACATCCTGGACTTTATAGTGGTTAGTGGTGCTCTGGTGGCCTTCGCCTTCACGTAAGTTACCCTCCTGCCCCGTCATCTCCTCTTCCCCAACTCTCTCTCTCTCTTGTCCTGCCTGCTGCCCCATCTCCTCCTCTCCCCCATCTCCCCCTCTCTCTCCTCTCCTCTCTGCCCCCTCTCTCTGCTGTCCTTGCAAGGGGTCACAACGCCACTGCGCAGACAGCCTCACAGGCACCCTGGAGCAAAGCCCCACTCTCTCTCTCTCCTCTGTCGCTCTCTCTTCTGACGCTCTCTCTTCTGTCACTCTCTCTTCTGTCACTATCTCGTCTCTTTATATCCCATGCTCTTGTTCTGTCTCATGTTCACACTCCCACGCTCTCTCTCTCCTGTCTCACTCTGTCTCAGTCTGTCTCAGTCTTAGCTCCTCTGTCTTGCTCTGTCTCACTCGATCAACAACCTTCCCACAACCTTCCCATAACATCCAACTCCCCAGGCTACTGACACTACCGTTTCCCCAATGCTCCTTTCAATCATCGTTCGCCAGAGGCAACCCCTTTCCTCTCCTGTCCTTTATCCCGCTCCCCATCTCACCTGCCTCCCTCGCTCTTCATTTCTACTTCTCCCCCCTGCGGTCCAACACTATCCCCCTCCCCCTTTCTCTTCCAACGTCCACTACGCCCCCCTCTCTCGCTCCTCTCCTCCCCCTTATCTCCCGTGGTTGTGAGGACCACCCCAGGCACCTGTAACCCTTTAGTGTCCCAGGCGGTTCTGGAGCTGAGGGGCCTGAGCCGCACCCCTCCTCCACCCCTCCTACGGAGCAGGTATTTCAGCTTCCTTCTTCTGCCTGAGCTTGGGCTGGGAGTGGGACAGGTGCTATGGCTGGTGATGGAGCTGGTACTATCGCTGGGGCTGGAGCTTGGTGTGGGAGGAAGAAGGGTGCCTTAATGGAATAAAGGTTTAGGATGGGGGAAGTGCTGGGTCTCAAGCTAAATGGAACGGGAGCTGGGGGTGTGGGGAAAGACAAGTGCTGAGGTTGTAGCCGGGATCAGGATGGGGTAAAAAAGAAGAGGATTAACGTTGAGACAAGGGGGTTAGGGCTGGAGTGGGGGTGGGGGTGGGGGTAGGTGGGGTTGAGTGAAGAGAGGTGTAGTTCTTGGAATAGTACATTGATACATTGACCTTCTTGAAAAGAGATGCTGAGTCTTAATGTGACTACCTGGAGCGACACAGGATAGATCAACAGACTAAAGGGAATGGTTGGGTTGGGTGTGATGCTAAAATGTGGGTAGGCTTAAAGGGTTGTTTTTGGACTGTGCTAGAACTGTTAGCTTTTTCATGATCCAGACCTCCTATCGTATACCGCGCCGCCTGAAATGGTGTCCAAGATTTCTCTACGCTGGTTGATTTAGACCTAGGATATGATTTTACAATGATTTTGTACATATAGTTGCATGATATAAAGTCATTGGTTAAGGCTTGTGAGTTGATTATTGTACATGCTACCTGAACACATAGTGCATGAGTTATTCTGATAGTATTGATGTGAGTCTTTCCACGCTAACCCAGTCCCCTTATACAGGTGGATCATTGAACAATGGAAAAACATGGTGACCAGGGCATTTTGATTCTCTCAATTCAGGAATTGAATTTGAAATGTTGAACCCCTTCAAAGAAAATACTGGGATATTTTCAAAACCATTCATTCAATTTCAACTGATCATCTGAATTGACTGAATCAAAATGGAATCGAAAGCCCAACCCTAAAGGAAAGCACGGGTATGAGGATGATGTGCACCTAAGCATACATACATACTTGAGGTCCATATACATGCATCTAAGAATGGGAATGGCAATAACTAACAGTCATATCTGTAATGCATATGAACAACCTATCATAGCTCTGAGTATATGATCATTCATTAGCTGATAGGGGTGTTGCGTGTTTCGCAAACAGAAATCACTCCACTTTGTATCTTCCCAAGCATGTCTTATACATCCTCTGGGAAGGTCCCTTTCTTCCACCCTTACTCCCTAGGCCCTAACACTAGCTCCCTTTGCTTAACCCTTTGCTTCCCCTCTATAGAGAGGGGCTACAGATTACCATTACAGTGGGCATGCAAGTTTTCTTCTCCTTTAAGGGAGAAAGATTGAAAAAGATACCTGGATGTGCCTGCAGAATACTCCCTCCCTCCCTCCATCCATCCCTCACTCCTTTACTCTGCTCCTGTGGAGAGAAACAAACTGTTCACCAATCCCTTCTACATTCCTCCTTCTCCTCCTCACTCCATTTTCATGATCTCCGACTGGATAGGTTCACAGAAAGTTAGCATTGTCCAGCTAGCATTAGCATCATTACAATTGCCTATCCAATCATTTCACATCTGCAGTCATGTGAAGGAGATGAAGGAAAGGATGATTTGTAGGAATATTGGGAAGCTCAAGGTAGAAGTTGCATCAAACCACAGATCTAAGACCAGATTGTCCTCCCACAAATCCTAACCTTGTCCGTTAGGCTGGTAAAAATGAATATGATCCTAGATCAGTGTCTAGGGACAACTTCATGCTACTCTTCCTCTGAGTGGCCGGTGCTCCAGGGTGGCAGTGGCACCCCCTGTCTGTGGGACTGACCCCCTGATCATGCCATGTTATGTGTGTATGTGTGTGTCACTGTCAAGTGTGTGTGTGTGTGTGTGTGTGTGTGTGTGTGTGTGTGTGTGTGTGTGTGTGTGTGTGTGTGTGTGTGTGTGTGTTTGAGTATTTCATGTATATATGTGTCTTTCTGTATGTATGTGTGTGTTGCATATATATACGTGTATCTTTTGGTATGTGTGTGTTGCATACTCTATATATGTGTGTCTATCTGAGTGTATATGTATGTTCATGTGTTTCACTTTCTGTGTTAGGCCTGCGTTTTTAGTCTCAGGGTATAATGGAATGTTTGACAAAGGTCCAGACAGACAGACAGACAGACAGACAGACAGACAGACAGACAGACAGACAGACAGACAGACAGACAGACAGACAGACAGACAGACAGACAGACAGACAGACATGTAGCAAGACAGACAGCAAGACAGACAGACTCTGATAGATCAGTCAGAGAGCAAGACAGACAGAGAGAGAGAGAGAGAGAGAGACTGAAAGATCAGTCAGACAGACAGAAATTGTGATAGATTAGTCAGACAGATAGACAGAGACTGATAGATCAGTCAGACAGACAGACAGAGACGCTGATAGATCAGTCAGATAACAGTGAAACTCACAGGGCCAAAGCAGACTCTAACATATAAAGATAGTGCCCTTATTCAATTGGTCAAAATCAAGCAGCATTGCAGATAGAACGAGTGCTCCCATTGGAGATCTATATCACCACTTTGATCTAATTACTCCGGCATCCAGTGTTTGGCCTGATGATCGGTAGTATCTGGGCTCGTGCCGTCATCCTGCATGCCTCTCAAATAAATAGAAGAACCGCTGTGCCTGAACATAATGCCCTTCCCAAGGCAGGACACTGATAGGCCGAAACTGGTACACACCTACACTAGTGGACCAATCAGATGACTGGAAGGGAAGTGGTTTGATATTGGTTACTATGGTTACTAACATGGATGTTCCCCTCAGTTGACCCTATGGAATTGTTAAAGCATCATTGATGTTGAGCACCGATGGTGGCACTAGTTTGGTGCTGTGTCCCAGTTATAGAGTTCTCTCTCTCTGTGTGTGTGTGTGTGTGTGTGTGTGTGTGTGTGTGTGTGTGTGTGTGTGTGTGTGTGTGTGTGTGTGTGTGTGTGTGTGTGCGTGCGTGCGTGCGTGCGTGCGTGCATGTGTGTGACAATGGGCTTCTATAAAGGCATAGATTGTTTAGCCACGAAACTAGCATTGAATTATATAACTTCCCATGCCAGACAAACAGACAGGTAGCTAGGAGTGTGCATGTTGGGGAGGTTGAAGATATGTGTGTATGTGAGAGGGGAGGGATCTAACAAAACGCAGGCCTTGCACTCTTTTTTTCTGTTTCTCTGTCTCTCATATGGATGTTTTTCCTCCTTCAAACCCGTCCTTTCCCCTTTGTACCGTTTTCTCTCCTTCTCTGTCTCTTTCTTTTCCTACCTCTCTCTCTCCTCTGTCTTGCTGTCTCTGACCCTCTCTGATCTCTCCGTTCCGGACCAACAGGAGCAGTAGCGGGTAAAGTTGTGTTCTTTCTCTCTTTCTCTTCTGCTGCACTCTGACTGCTTGTCCTTCCGATCACACGGCTTTCCTCTCTTTCTTTTTTAAATCTGTCCGTCCTCACTGTCGCCCACGTCTTTATCTCTCTCTCTCTCTCTCTGTCGCCCACGTCTTTATCTCTCTCTCTCTCTCTCTGTCGCCCACGTCTTTATCTCTCTCTCTCTCTCACTGTCGCCCACGTCTTTATCTCTCTCTCTCTCTCTCTGTCGCCCACGTCTTTATCTCTCTCTCTCTCTCTCTGTCGCCCACGTGTCTTTATCTCTCTCTCTCTCTCTCTGTCGCCCACGTGTCTTTATCTCTCTCTCTTTCTCTCTCTCTCTGTCGTTCACCCTGCTCTCTCTGTGGAACAGCTCTAACTAACATACGACTCAAGTGAATTCAACATGAATCAAATGTGAATCGTTCATGTGTGAGTCTGAACTAAATCTAAAGCAAATCATAAGTGACTCAGAACAGACAATGAGAATAAAAAGAGTAGGGGACACAGAGTAATAGGTGAACCAAGTGAATCAAGTGAAGAGAAGGGGGAAGTGTGATAGTGTAGATACAGGTTCTGGGGGCTGGTCATGCTGGAGCTAGAGAGCAGAGGGAGACAGTGGAGGTTCTGGGGGCTGGTCATGCTGGAGCTAGAGAGCAGAGGGAGACAGTGGAGGTTCTGGGGGCTGGTCATGCTGGAGCTAGAGAGCAGAGGGAGACAGTGGAGGTTCTGGGGGCTGGTCATGCTGGAGCTAGAGAGCAGAGGGAGACAGTGGAGGTTCTGGGGCTGGTCATGCTGGAGCTAGAGAGCAGAGGGAGACAGTGGAGGTTCTGGGGGCTGGTCATGCTGGAGCTAGAGAGCAGAGGGAGACAGTGGAGGTTCTGGGGGCTGGTCATGCTGGAGCTAGAGAGCAGAGGGAGACAGTGGAGGTTCTGGGGGGCTGGTCATGCTGGAGCTAGAGAGCAGAGGGAGACAGTGGAGGTTCTGGGGGCTGGTCATGCTGGAGCTAGAGAGCAGAGGGAGACAGTGGAGGTTCTGGGGGCTGGTCATGCTGGAGCTAGAGAGCAGAGGGAGACAGTGGAGGTTCTGGGGGCTGGTCATGCTGGAGCTAGAGAGCAGAGGGAGACAGTGGAGGTTCTGGGGGCTGGTCATGCTGGAGCTAGAGAGCAGAGGGAGACAGTGGAGGTTCTGGGGGCTGGTCATGCTGGAGCTAGAGAGCAGAGGGAGACAGTGGAGGTTCTAGGGGCTGTTCATGCTGGAGCTAGAGAGCAGAGGGAGACAGTGGAGGTTCTGGGGGCTGGTCATGCTGGAGCTAGAGAGCAGAGGGAGACAGTGGAGGTTCTGGGGGCTGGTCATGCTGGAGCTAGAGAGCAGAGGAAGACAGTGGAGGTTCTGGGGGCTGGTCATGCTGGAGCTAGAGAGCAGAGGGAGACAGTGGAGGTTCTGGGGGCTGGTCATGCTGGAGCTAGAGAGCAGAGGGAGACAGTGGAGGTTCTGGGGGCTGGTCATGCTGGAGCTAGAGAGCAGAGGGAGACAGTGGAGGTTCTGGGGGCTGGTCATGCTGGAGCTAGAGAGCAGAGGGAGACAGTAGAGGTTCTGGGGGCTGGTCATGCTGGAGCTAGAGAGCAGAGGGAGACAGTGGAGGTTCTGGGGGCTGGTCATGTTGGAGCTAGAGAGCAGAGGGAGACAGTGGAGGTTCTGGGGGCTGTTCATGCTGGAGCTAGAGAGCAGAGGGAGACAGTGGAGGTTCTGGGGGCTGGTCATGTTGGAGCTAGAGAGCAGAGGGAGACAGTGGAGGTTCTGGGGGCTGGTCATGCTGGAGCTAGAGAGCAGAGGGAGACAGTGGAGGTTCTGGGGGCTGGTCATGCTGGAGCTAGAGAGCAGAGGGAGACAGTGGAGGTTCTGGGGGCTGGTCATGCTGGAGCTAGAGAGCAGAGGGAGACAGTGAGTCCTAGGAAATGCTGCTCATGGAGATCAGACATACACATGCACACAAATACTCACACACACGCAGGCAGATGTTGTAAACACACACACATACCTGCACACACGCAGAAACAGATGTGTAAACACACCCCTCCACACACACACACACACACACACACACACACACACACACACACACACACACACACACACACACACACACACACACACAGTCAGCCACCAGTAAGTAGCATTACATCTGGTGTAACAGCTGCAGCCGCAGCAGGAGGTTCTAGAAGACCTCAGGCATCCCCCACCATGACCTCTGACCTTGGAGAGGTCACAGCTGACCGTTTACCCCTTGAGGCTGAGTAGGGAAGACACAGGGAGAAATCTGGAGGCATCTCTCACTGAGATGCAAGTTAGTTAGCTCCTTAGTTAGTCAGCTAGCCACCTAGTTAGCTAGCCAGCTGGTTAGTTATTCATTCAGATCTTACAGTATATGCAATTGGGACAGAGTTACCTCCACCAACCAGGTGCTAGGGCTAGTCTCTCTTCTCTATATGACCAGATACTCAGAGAGAATCCTGTCCACTCCCACACATGTTAGTATGTCCACAGTCTCCCCTCTAAAAAAAAAGAAAGAGGTTTGGCTTGGCATTTCAGTCCAGAAATGCCTGCACAATATGTTTGTCTTTGCCAAAGACCAAGACACAATGTCATGCTGTTTGGGCTATGCTATGAAACCAGCTTGGGGAGGGGAGTGGTAGAGCTAGTGTCTCTGTGTAGAAAAGTTCCCCATTCCTCTAGCTATCAATGGAGAACAAGGTTTCAATACAGCATGGGAAGCTATAGGTTTCAAAGCAGCATGAGTATACTGCACTGTTTCAGTATTTCAGTGCATGTGTTCGTGGGTTCAGTCACCTTGCTTAGTGTTGGATGATGCATTGCACAGTGCTAGAGTTGTTGAGAGTAGTTTGAATGGAACAATCAATTTTTATATAGCATGTAACAGCTATACAGCAATCTGAAAGTACAGTGCAACTTAACCTTGTAGAAGTAGTCTGTCATAATACAGCATGCTTTGTCACCTAACCGTGTCTGAGTTCCTGTCAGTGAGTGAACTCAGCAGCTACCTTCTAGGATTGGTCTCCTACTACTTCTTCTCTCTTCTATTTGAATCAAGAGGGGCTACGCCAGCTTCCTCCATGTCCTGCCCCCTCCCTCTCTGACTGTGTGTGTGTGTGTGTCCATGCGTGTGTGTGTGTGTGTGTGTGTGTGTGTGTGTGTGTGTGTGTGTGTGTGTGTGTGTGTGTGTGTGTGTGTGTGTGTGTGTGTGTGTGTGTGAAACAGGGGGAGCAGTAAAGGGAAAGACATCAGCACAATCAAGTCTCTGAGGGTTCTGAGAGTGTTGCGACCTCTGAAGACTATCAAGCGTCTTCCAAAGCTCAAGGTACGTTCAGCTCTAACCACGTTAATTACTGTCTGTTAACAGCCACATCCACCATTCTGATAAACATTTCTCCCAGGACCTTACAGTGTCCAGGCTGTTGGACCTCTTATTTGTCTCATTGTTAACCTTTATTTAAATCTGCACAGGGTTTTCTGGCTTTTTAGACTCTGCCCCAGTCGCATACAGATGGGCTGTGTGCCTTTGTTTGACTGTGTATCTCTGTGTCTCCAGGCTGTGTCTGACTTTGTTGTTGTGTATCTCTGTGTCTCCAGGCTGTGTTTGACTGTGTTGTTGTGTATCTCTGTGTCTCTAGGCTGTGTCTGACTGTGTTGTTGTGTATCTCTGTGTCTCCAGGCTGTGTCTGACTGTGTTGTTGTGTATCTCTGTGTCTCCAGGCTGTGTCTGACTGTGTTGTGTATCTCTGTGTCTCCAGGCTGTGTTTGACTGTGTGGTCAACTCCCTGAAGAACGTCCTGAACATCCTCATCGTCTACATGCTCTTCATGTTTATATTTGCTGTGGTGGCTGTGCAGCTGTTCAAAGGAAGATTCTTCTACTGCACTGACGAGTCCAAGGAGTTTGAGCGCGACTGCAGGTCAGGAGACACACTCATGAAGACACACATACTGTATGGACACAAGATGTAGACACACACACACACACACACACACACACACACACACACACACACACACACACACACACACACACACACACACACACACACACACACAGTATTAAGTATGAACAATCTGTTGTGTGTTCCAGGGGCGAATATCTAGTCTATGAGCGGAATAATGAAGTGAAGGCGCAGAAGCGGGAGTGGAAGAAGTACGATTTCCACTACGACAACGTGCTTTGGGCCCTGCTCACCCTCTTCACCGTGTCTACCGGAGAGGGGTGGCCGCAGTAAGTACAGTACAGACACACACGCACGCACGCACCCACACACACACACACACACACACACACACACACACACACACACACACACACACACACACACACACACACACACACATACACACACACGTGCACTCACATACACACATAGACTGATAGACACACAGACACATGTTCATGCACACACTCAAAAAAACTATTTCTCTCTCTCGCTCTCGCTCTCTCTCTCTCTCTTTCTCTCTCTCTCTCTCTCTCTCTCTCTCTCTCTCTCTCTCTCTCTCAAACACACACACACACACACACACATACACATACACATACACATACACACACCCAAACACATAAACACAACCCCCAGCCAAACACAACTGCCCCACTCCCCCTATCATAACCATCCCTCTCTCCTCTCTACCTTCCACCAGGGTGCTGAAACATTCAGTGGATGCGACCTATGAGAATCAGGGCCCGAGCCCGGGGTACCGGATGGAGATGTCCATCTTTTACGTGGTGTACTTCGTGGTCTTCCCCTTCTTCTTCGTCAATATCTTCGTAGCTCTCATCATCATCACTTTCCAGGAGCAAGGAGACAAGATGATGGAGGATTACAGTTTAGAGAAAAACGAGGTGAGAAGAGTGGGACAGGAAGGGGAGGGAGAAGGCAGAGAGGTTGGAGAATAATGACATGAAAAAGTGATGGCAAAGATACTGTATTTAAAAATATATATATATATTTAACCTTTATTTAACTAGGCAAGTCAGTTAACCTCCCTGGACAAGGTCCCCGTCAACAGCCAGTGGAATCGCGTGGCGCGAAATACAAATACCTCAAAAATGCTATAGCTTCAATTTCTCAAACATATGACTATTTTAGACCATTTTTAAGACAAGACTCTCGTTAATCTAACCACATTGTCCGATTTCAAAAAGGCTTTACAGCGAAAGCAAAACATTAGATTATGTCAGGAGAGTACCCTGCCAAAAATAATCACATAGCCATTTTCAAAGCAAGCATATATGTCACAAAAACCAAAACCACAGCTAAATGCAGCACTAACCTTTGATGATCTTCATCAGATGACACTCCTAGGACATTATGTTATACAATACATGCATGTTTTGTTCAATCAAGTTCATATTTATATCAAAAACCAGCTTTTTACATTAGCATGTGATGTTCAGAACTAGCATACCCACCGCAAACTTCCGGTGAATTTACTAAATTACTCACGATTAACTTTCACAAAATACATAACAATTATTTAAAGAATTATAGATACAGAACTAATTTATGCAATCGCGGTGTCAGATTTTAAAATAGCTTTTCGGCGAAAGCACATTTTGCAATATTCTGAGTACATAGCCCGGCCATCCCGGCCAGCTAATTTGACACCCACCAAGTTTGGCCCTCACCAAACTCAGATTTACTATAAGAAAAATTGGATTACCTTTGCTGTTACTCGTCAGAATGCACTCCCAGGACTTCTACTTCAACAACAAATGTTGTTTTGGTTCCAAATAATCCATAGTGATATTCAAATAGCTCTGTTTTGTTTGTGCATTCAGGTCAGTATCCGAAGGGTGACGAGTGCTTTCGTGACAAAAAATGTCAAAATATTCCATTACCGTACTTCGAAGCATGTCAAACGCTGTTTAAAATCAATTTTTATGCTATTTTTTTCATAGAATAGCGATAATATTCCAACCGGACTTCGTTGTGTTCATTCAAAGAGAGAAAGAAAAACATGGAGAATTCACATAAACGGCATCTCCAGTGTCACTGTCCTCAGCCTGACCACTCACAAAATCTCTTGCTGTTTTTCGCCCAGAGACTGGAGAGACGTCATTCCACTTTCTGGCACCTTCTGAGAGCCAATGGAAGCCTTAGAAAATGTCACGTTACAGCAGAGATGCTGTATTTTCGATAGAGATGCCACAGAAGGAGAACAAATTGTCAGACAGGCCACTTCCTGTATGGAATCTTCTCAGGTTTTGGCCTGCCATATGAGTTCTGTTATACTCACAGACACCATTCAAATAGTTTTAGAAACTTTAGAGTGTTTTCTATCCAAATCTACTAAGTATATGCATATTCTCGTTTCTGGGCAGGAGTAGTAACCAGTTTAAATCGGGTACGTTTTTTATCCGGCCGTGCAAATACTGCCCCCTAGCCCCAACAGGTTAAGAACAAATTCTTATTTACAATGACGGCCAACCCCGGCAAAAACCCTAACCCGGGCGACGCTGGGCCAATTGTGCACCGCCTTATGGGACTCCCATTCACAGCCAGTTATGATACCGCCTTGAATCGAACCAGGGTCTGTAGTGACTCCTCTATCACTGAGATGCAGTGCCTTAAACCACTGCGCCACCCTGGAATTGTACAATTTTTTTAGCTATTATTTGTAACAACGTCAGGCTTTTAAGAGTGTGACAAAAACATCCAAGGGAGGATGCTCAGTTGGGACCGTGACTAGCATGCTCCCCTTAAGAACAGATGGCCTGGGTTCAACCCCCCCCCCCCCCCCCCCCCCCGTGGTGTCACCTTGTCCCGCAGGTCTCAAATAGTTGAGTCAAATGTAAGCTCTAGGCTAGAAGCAAAGCCTGATTAAGGCATTTTCTGAAACACATTGGTTGTAACAATAACGTATACATTTTCACACACACTGGTTGAATCAATGTTGTTTCCACGTCATTTCAATGAAATCATGTTGAACCAACTTGGAACAGATGTTGAATCGATGTCTATGCCCATTGGGAAACTTCGGTAACACTTTACTTGACATCCAGCGTCATAACACGTTATGACACGGTCATAACCTTTTATAATATGATCATATATTTAGACCTGTTGTGACATATATTGTGTTATTTTATGGCTGGTTATGACACCTACATAAGATTGTCAAAACCCACAAAACCTACCACACAAGGCAAAACATCCCATTATACCATAGCCTACATGTCAACAGTATGTTTACAGTATGTAGTAGAATTGTTTTTAAATTGACCATGTTAAATTATCATTGTAATTTCGCACACATTGATGTCAGACATGCACCTACCCCAATGCTCTGTTGATGAATGCAGGAGCAGATATCAGGATCAGGACAAGACACCCTCTTTTTGACTGAGGGCATGTATGTGATAGGCCTATCTGGCTTATATGATTATGATGGTCATAATGCTACTTGACAGTGTCATAAAGTGTATTTTCTTAGTCCTAGTAAAGTGGCACAGGATGTTCATAAGTTATTTATCCTGTGGCGGACTGCAATAGCATCGAATAGTCCCCGCGATATGCAACTGTTCAGGGAAGTCAGGAACCAATACACGCAGTCATTCAGGAAAGCAAAGGCTAGCTTTTTCAAACAGAAATTTGCATCCTGTAGCTCTAACTCCAAAAAGTTTTGGGACACTGTAAAGTCCATGGTGAACAAGAGCACCTCCTCCCAGCTGCCCACTGCACTGAGGCTAGGTAACACTGTCACCATCGATAAATCCACGATAATCAAGAATTTCAATAAGCATTTCTCTACGGCTGGCCATGCTTTCCTCCTGGCTACCCCAACCCAGGCAAACAACTTTGCACCCCCCGCAGCCACTTGCCCAAGCCTCCCCAGCTTCTCCTTCACCCAAATCCAGATAGCAGATGTTCTGAAAGAGTTGCAAAACCTAGACCCGTACAAATCAGCCGGGCTAGACTATCTGGACCCTCTCTTTCTAAAATCATCCGCCGCCATTGTTGCAACCCCTATTACCAGTCTGTTCAACCTCTCTTTCATATCGTCCGAGATTCCTAAAGATTGGAAAGCTGCCGCGGTCATCCCCCTCTTCAAAGGGGGTGACACTCCAGACCCAAATTGTTATAGACCTATATCCATCCTGCCCTGCCTTTCTAAAGTCTTCGAAAGCCAAGTTGATAAACAGATCACTGACCATTTCGAATCCCACCCATACCTTCTCCGCTGTGCAATCCGGTTTCTGAGCTGGTCACGGGTGCACCTCAGCCACGCTCAAGGTACTAAACGATATCATAACCGCCATCAATAAAATATTGTACTGTGCAGACGTCTTCATCGACCTCGCCAAGGCTTTCGACTGTCAATCACCGCATTCTTATCGGCAGACTCAACAGCCTTGGTTTCTCAAATGACTGCCTCGCCTGGTTTACCAACTACTTCTCAGACAGAGTTCAGTGTGTCAAATCAGAGGGCCTGTTGTACGGACCTCTGGCAGTCTCTATGGGGGTACCACAGGGTTCAATTCTCGGGCAGACTCTTTTCTCTGTATACATCAACAATGTCGCTCTTGCTGCGGGTGATTCCCTGGAGACTGGAGACAGAGATTCCCACACGACACCATTCTGTATACATCTGGCCCTTCTTTGGACACTGTGTTAACAAACCTCCAAACAAGCTTCAATGCCATACAACACTCCTTCTGTGGCCTCCAACTGCTCTTAAACGCTAGTAAAACTAAATGCATGCTTTTCAACCGTTCGCTGACCGCACCCGCCTGGCCGACTAGCATCACTACCCTGGACGGTTCTGACTTAGAATATGTGGACAACTACAAATACCTAGGTGTCTGTCTGGTTAGACTGTAAACTATCCTTCCAGACTCATATTAAACATCTCCAATCCAAAATTAAATCTAGAATCGGCTTTCTATTCCGCAACAAAGCCTCCTTCACTCACACCGCCAAACATACCCTAGTAAAACTGACTGTACTACTGATCCTCGACTTCGGCGATGTCATTTACATAATAGCCTCCAACACTCTACTCAGCAAACTGGATACAGTCTATCACAGTGCCATCCCTTTTGTCACCAAAGCCCCATCTACCACCCACCACTGCGACCTGTATGCTCTAATCAGCTGGCCCTCGCTACATATTCGTCGCAAGACCCACTGGCTCCAGGTCATCTATGTCTTTGCTAGGTAAAGCTCTGCCTTATCTCAGCTCACTGGTCACGATAACAACACACACCCGTAGCACGCGCTCCAGCAAGTATATCTCACTGGTCATCCCCATATCCAACACCTCCTTTGGCCGCCTTTCCTTCCAGTTCTCTGCTGCCAATGACTGGAACGAATTGCAAAAATCACTGAAGCTGGAGACTTATATTTCCCTCACTAACTTTAAACACCAGCTATCAGAGCAGCTATCCCGATCGCTGCAGCTATACATAGCCCATCTGTAAATAGCCCATCCGATATACCTACCTCATCCCCATATTGTTTTTATTTACTTTTCTGCTCTTTTGCACACCAGTATTTCTACTTGCACATCATCATCTGCACATCTATCACTCCAGTGTTAATTTGCTAAATTGTAATTACTTGCTACTATGGCCTATTTATTGCCTTACTTCTTCATGCCTTTTGCACACACTGTATATAGACTTTATTTTTTCGCTATTGTGTTATTGACTGTAGTTTTGTTTATTCCATGTGTAACTCTGTGTTGTTGTTTGTGTCGCACTGCTTTGCTTTATCTTGGCCAGGTCACAGTTGTAAATGAGAACTTGTTCTCGACTAGTCTACCTGGTTAAATAAAGGTGAAATGCAATTTTTTTAAATTAATAAAAATGTAAAATATGATGGGGAAAAACATGGCTGTAAAGAATTCATTACAACAACAAAGGATTTAAGTTATAAACTTTCTAACAATTGGAACTCAAACAAATGGAACAAAGGAAAAAAACTAATTTGAATAAATGTGGGTTTTGACACTCTTATGTAGGTGTCATAACCAGCCATAAAATAATGAAATATATGTCACAACAGGTGACATATTTGGGTCATGACAGTGTTATGACCATATTATGACAGGTTATGACAAGTTATGTCAGCTGTTATGACATATGATGACATGGTTCGGACCGTGTCATAACGGTCCTACCAAGAGTTGCTGAATATCTTCTCATCTTTAGAACAGAAGCCTACACATCCTGTGGGTTTGCAGGATCAGGGTTGAAGACCACAGCACTTTCAGTGAGATATTAACCCATTGTTGTCTGCCTGTGTATGTGTGTGTTTCCAGAGAGGCTGCATAGACTTCGCCATTAATGCCAAACCGTTGACGCGACACATGCCTAAGAACAAGCAAAGCTTCCAGTATCGCATGTGGGAGTTTGTGGTGTCGCCGCCATTCGAGTATACAATCATGGCTATGATCGCGCTCAATACTATCGTACTGATGATGAAGGTACAACAAGCCTGGACACTGATTATATCACTTCATATATACCCTCACTCCTTTCACACACACATCTAAACACGGAAGTCTCTCTCTCTCTCTCTCTCTCTCTCTCTCTCTCTCTCTCTCTCTCTCTCTCTCTATCTACCTATCTGATTTAACTAATGTTTCTGCCTTTGTGTGTGCTAACCTGTGTGAGTGTCTCTATCTGTCTTCATATGTGTCTTCCTCTCTGTCTGTGGTTGTCTGTGTCTCTGTGTGTGTTTGGATGTGTCTTCCTCTCTGTCTGTGGTTGTCTGTGTCTCTGTGTGTGTTTGGATGTGTCTTCCTCTCTGTCTGTGGTTGTCTGTGTCTCTGTGTGTGTTTGGATGATATGTGTCATATTCCTTTATACATTTATTTCTGTCTCTGTATTGGTGTTATTGTGCATTTCTGTGTACTTGTGTATGTCTATGTGCATATATTTGTATATGCATGCATGTGCAAATATTTGTGCATGTGTGTGCGCATGTGGGTGTGTGTATGTGTGTGTTTGTGTATGTGTGTATGTGTGTAGTATGACGGAGCCTCTCCGGCCTACGAGGCTGTGCTGGCCAACCTGAACATCGTGTTCACCTCGCTGTTCTCCATGGAGTGTGTGCTCAAGATCATCGCCTTTGGAGTGCTGGTAAGTGTGTCACACACGTCTTCCAATGATGATAGGAATGAATTTTAGATGTAACTAACTAACTACATATAATTAACCTCTATGGGCTAGGTGGGACGCTTGCTTCCCTAAACTTCCATTTTTCAATCATATGACTATTTTACACCATTTTAAAGACAAGACTCTCGTTAGTCTAACCACACTGTCCGATTTCAAAAAGGCTTTACAACGCAAGCAAAACATTAGATTATGTCAGCAGAGTACCCAGCCAGAAATAATCAGACACCCATTTTTCAAGCTAGCATATAATGTCACATAAACCCAAACCACAGCTAAATGCAGCACTAACCTTTGATGATCTTCATCAGATGACAATCCTAGGACATTATGTTATACAATACATGCATGTTTTGTTCAATCAAGTTCACATTTATATCAAAAACCAGCTTTTTACATTAGCATGTGACTAGCATGTGACTAGCATTCCCACCGAACACTTCCGGTGAATTTACTAAATTACTCACAATAAACGTTCACAAAAAACATAACATTTATTTTAAGAATTATAGATACAGAACTCCTTTGTGCACTCGCTATGTCCGATTTTAAAATAGCTTTTCGGTGAAAGCACATTTTGCAATATTCTGAGTAGATAGCCCGGCCATCACAGGCTAGCTATTTTGACACCCACCAAGTGTGGTACTCACCAAACTCCGATTTACTATTAGAAAAGTTTGATTACCTTTGCTGTTCTTCGTCAGAATGCACTCCCAGGACTTCTACTTCAATAACAAATGTTGGTTTGGTTCCAAATAATCCATAGTTATATCCAAATAGCGGCGTTTTGTTCGTGCGTTCAAGACACTATCCGAAGGGTAAAGAAGGGTGACGCGCCCGACGTGTTTCGTGACAAAAAAATTCAAAATATTCCATTACCGTACTTCGAAGCATGTCAACCGCTGTTTAAAATCAAATTTTATGCTATTTTTCTCGTAAAAAAAGCGATAATATTCCGACCGGGAGTCGTTGTTTTCGTTCAAAGAGAGAGAAAGTAAACATGGTGTCGGCTCGTGCACGCGCCTCCAGTCTCATTGTCCTCAGATCGACCACTATCCAAATGCGCTAATGTTTTTCAGCCATGGCCTGCAAAGCCACCATTCATCGTTCTGGCGCCTTCTGAGAGCCTATGGGAGCGTTAGAAAATGTCACGTTATGCCAGAGATCCCCTGTTTTGGTTAGAGATGATCAAGAAGGCCATGAAATGGTCAGAGAGAGCGCTTCCTGTTTGGAATCTTCTTAGGTTTTGGCCTGCCAAATGAGTTCTGTTATACTCACAGACACCATTCAAACAGTTTTAGAAACTTTAGGGTGTTTTCTATCCAAATCAAACAATTATATGCATATTCTAGTTACTGGGCAGGAGTAGTAACCAGATGAAATCGGGTACGTTTTTTATCCGGCCGTGCAAATACTGCCCCCTATCCCCAACAGGCTAACTAACTAAGCAATCTATCAATCTAACATGCCAATGCTTGCCCTCAAAGTATTGTCCTATAGCGATCTGAGAATGTAACTAATTAGCTAGCTAACTACATGTAACTAACTACATTGAATCTAAAGATCTGTCTATCTGTCTCTCTATCTACTATCTACTGGTAGTATGTGTATAAATGTATAGAGATTATTATTGTTTTTCCCAGTTAATAAGCTATGTGTACTGTAGCAGTCACCTGGGTATTGAGAGACAAATAGCTGTAGTCAGTGGAAGGTGTGCAGACACTGAGAGATAGAGGGATGGGTGAGAGGAGAGTGAAGGAGAGGAGAGAGGCACAGAGACAGTTTGAGGAAGAGTGGTGGGAAGATATATGGAGAAGAGGGGGAATAATTAGAGGATAGAGAGAGAGATAAAGAGAGAGAGAGTGCGAGAGAGAGAGAGGGCAGGGGGAGACAGAGAGAGAAAGGGGAGAGAGTGAGAGAGAAAGAGAGAGAGAGAGAACGTTTTTAGATTTAAATAACCTTTATTGGGTCTGGGAACCCTCAACACAATAAACAGTCAAACAAAACCGTGGTTACACATCAATTAAAAACACAACACCAAATCTTCCTCCACACTAACTCTACACAACAGCCTCTGAATACCCCATATACTCATAAACAGATCAATGTTGTTAACCATTTTGTAATAGGCAAACTCAACCCTCAGTCTCGCTGCCAACATCCCCTCCAGCATTCCCACCACATCCGCAGACCCCTGTCACCGAATACTGTTCTTTCATGTCTTCCATATTGCTAATTTAGCTGCCCTTGACACAAAATTAAGCAAGAGAACTACACCCCTTCAACTAAACCTGTACTTTGGCCCAAAATATAAACTGTTGGGAAGAGAAAACCTTTCCCAGAGCAGAGAACCAGCTAGTGATCAGGTCAATCATCCCGACCAACCTGGGACACTGTAAGAACAGATGTGCCAGAGTTTCAGACTCCGGTGAGTCCAAAAACATAAACACATGTCGCCGAAAAGACATAACCTGTTGCAAAGCCGGGTGTTTGAAACGACATGGTGTTTTATTTAGTTCTGTCCTAATGCACAGAGAGTATGGTGTTTTATTTAGTTCTGTCCTAATGCACAGAGAGTATGGTGTTTTATTTAGTTCTGTCCTAATGAACAGAGAGTATGGTGTTTTATTTAGTTCTGTCCTAATGCACAGAGAGTATGGTGTTTTATTTAGTTATGTCCTAATGCACTGAGAGTATGGTGTTTTATTTAGTTCTGTCCTAATGCACTGAGAGTATGGTGTTTTATTTGGTTCTGTTCTAATGCACAGAGGTATGGTGTTTTAATTGGTTCTGTCCTAATGCACAGAGAGTATGGTGTTTTAATTAGTTCTGTCCTAATGCACAGAGAGTATGGTGTTTTAATTGGTTCTGTCCTAATGCACAGAGAGTATGGTGTTTTAATTAGTTCTGTCCTAATGCACAGAGAGTATGGTGTTTTATTTAGTTCTGTCCTAATGCACAGAGAGTATGGTGTTTTATTTGGTTCTGTTCTAATGCACAGAGGTATGGTGTTTTAATTGGTTCTGTCCTAATGCACTGAGAGTATGGTGTTTTAATTAGTTCTGTCCTAATGCACAGAGAGTATGGTGTTTTAATTGGTTCTGTCCTAATGCACAGAGAGTATGGTGTTTTAATTAGTTCTGTCCTAATGCACAGAGAGTATGGTGTTTTATTTAGTTCTGTCCTAATGCACAGAGAGTATGGTGTTTTATTTAGTTCTGTCCTAATGCACAGAGAGTATGGTGTTTTATTTGGTTCTGTCCTAATGCACAGAGAGTATGGTGTTTTATTTAGTTCTGTCCTAATGCACAGAGAGTATGGTGTTTTAATTAGTTCTGTCCTAATGCACTGAGAGTATGGTGTTTTTTTTAGTTCTGTCCTAATGCACAGAGAGTATGGTGTTTTAATTAGTTCTGTCCTAATGCACAGAGAGTATGGTGTTTTATTTAGTTATGTCCTAATGCACAGAGAGTGTGGTGTTTTAATTACTTCTGTCCTAATGCACTGAGAGTATGGTGTTTTTTTTAGTTCTGTCCTAATGCACTGAGAGTATGGTGTTTTATTTAGTTATGTCCTAATGCACTGAGAGTATGGTGTTTTATTTGGTTCTGTTCTAATGCACAGAGGTATGGTGTTTTAATTGGTTCTGTCCTAATGCACAGAGAGTATGGTGTTTAAATTAGTTCTGTCCTAATGCACAGAGAGTATGGTGTTTTAATTGGTTCTGTCCTAATGCACAGAGAGTATGGTGTTTTAATTAGTTATGTCCTAATGCACAGAGAGTATGGTGTTTTATTTAGTTCTGTCCTAATGCACAGAGAGTATGGTGTTTTATTTAGTTCTGTCCTAATGCACAGAGAGTATGGTGTTTTATTTGGTTCTGTCCTAATGCACAGAGAGTATGGTGTTTTAATTAGTTCTGTCCTAATGCACAGAGAGTGTGGTGTTTTAATTAGTTCTGTCCTAATGCACTGAGAGTATGGTGTTTTTTTTAGTTCTGTCCTAATGCACTGAGAGTATGGTGTTTTATTTAGTTCTGTCCTAATGCACTGAGAGTATGGTGTTTTATTTGGTTCTGTTCTAATGCACAGAGGTATGGTGTTTTAATTGGTTCTGTCCTAATGCACAGAGAGTATGGTGTTTTAATTAGTTCTGTCCTAATGCACAGAGAGTATGGTGTTTTAATTGGTTCTGTCCTAATGCACAGAGAGTATGGTGTTTTATTTAGTTCTGTCCTAATGAACAGAGAGTATGGTGTTTTATTTAGTTCTGTCCTAATGCACAGAGAGTATGGTGTTTTATTTAGTTCTGTCCTAATGCACAGAGAGTATGGTGTTTTATTTAGTTCTGTCCTAATGCACAGAGAGTATGGTGTTTTATTTGGTTCTGTCCTAATGCACAGAGAGTATGGTGTTTTATTTGGTTCTGTCCTAATGCACAGAGAGTATGGTGTTTTATTTGGTTCTGTCCTAATGCACAGAGAGTATGGTGTTTTATTTAGTTCTGTCCTAATGCACAGAGAGTATGGTGTTTTAATTGGTTCTGTCCTAATGCACAGAGAGTATGGTGTTTTAATTAGTTCTGTCCTAATGCACAGAGAGTATGGTGTTTTATTTAGTTATGTCCTAATGCACAGAGAGTGTGGTGTTTTAATTAGTTCTGTCCTAATGCACTGAGAGTATGGTGTTTTTTTTAGTTCTGTCCTAATGCACTGAGAGTATGGTGTTTTATTTAGTTCTGTCCTAATGCACTGAGAGTATGGTGTTTTATTTGGTTCTGTTCTAATGCACAGAGGTATGGTGTTTTAATTGGTTCTGTCCTAATGCACAGAGAGTATGGTGTTTTAATTAGTTCTGTCCTAATGCACAGAGAGTATGGGGTTTTAATTGGTTCTGTCCTAATGCACAGAGAGTATGGTGTTTTAATTAGTTCTGTCCTAATGCACAGAGAGTAGGTGTTTTATTTAGTTCTGTCCTAATGCACAGAGAGTATGGTGTTTTATTTGGTTCTGTTCTAATGCACAGAGGTATGGTGTTTTAATTGGTTCTGTCCTAATGCACAGAGAGTATGGTGTTTTAATTAGTTCTGTCCTAATGCACAGAGAGTATGGTGTTTTAATTGGTTCTGTCCTAATGCACAGAGAGTATGGTGTTTTAATTAGTTCTGTCCTAATGCACAGAGAGTATGGTGTTTTATTTAGTTCTGTCCTAATGCACAGAGAGTATGGTGTTTTATTTAGTTCTGTCCTAATGCACAGAGAGTATGGTGTTTTATTTGGTTCTGTCCTAATGCACAGAGAGTATGGTGTTTTATTTAGTTATGTCCTAATGCACAGAGAGTATGGTGTTTTATTTAGTTCTGTCCTAATGCACAGAGAGTATGGTGTTTTAATTAGTTCTGTCCTAATCCACTGAGAGTATGGTGTTTATTTAGTTCTGTCCTAATGCACTGAGGTATGGTGTTTTATTTAGTTCTGTCCTAATGCACAGAGAGTATGGTGTTTTATTTAGTTCTGTCCTAATGCACAGAGAGTATGGTGTTTTATTTAGTTCTGTCCTAATGCACAGAGAGTATGGTGTTTTATTTAGTTCTGTCCTAATGCACAGAGAGTATGGTGTTTTATTTAGTTATGTCCTAATGCACACAGAGTATGGTGTTTTATTTACTTCTGTCCTAATGCACAGAGAGTATGGTGTTTTAATTAGTTCTGTTCTAATGCACAGAGAGTATGGTGTTTTATTTAGTTATGTCCTAATGCACAGAGAGTATGGTGTTTTAATTGGTTCTGTCCTAATGCACAGTTTGGCTGCAGGCTTATACATGGCACCCAACAAAGGGCTTCTACTGCAGCAGCAGCACAATACAGTATGTACCACAATCCTGTGATCCTTTCTCTTTTTCAACCAACCAGCCAACCAGCCAATCAGCCAGCCAACCAACAAGCCAATCAACTAACCAACTCTTTCTCTCTCAGACTCTAGTCATATATGTTGTTGGAATGACTTCAATATGGCATAACTGACGTTCATTTTATCTCGTCTAATCTATGGCCTGTTCCCGTCTGACACTGACTCACCTTTTTTATCCTTTCTCTCCTCAATCTCTTTCCTTTCTTCCTAATCTTTCTCTGTTTCCCTCCCTCCCTTCCCCCTCCCTCTTTCTCTTCTGCCCACAGAATTACTTCAAAGATGCCTGGAACATTTTTGACTGTGTGACAGTCCTGGGCAGCATTACAGATATTTTAGTGACTGAGCTCGGGGTAAGTGAGGAGGCAGGGGGAATTAACAGTGGGAAAGGGAAAGGATGTGTCAGCAAGTTCAGTGGTATGAGTGGGAGAGTGAGAGAGGCAGAGAGAGAGAGAGAGAGAGAGAGAGAGAGAGAGAGAGAGAGACAGGCAGAGAGAGAGAGCGAGAGAGAGAGAGAGAGCGGTAGAGAGAGTGAGACAGGTAGAGAGAGAGAGAGAGAGAGAGAGAGAGAGAGAGGGGGGACAGATATAAAGAGAGCAGGGGCACATAGAGAAGCAGAGAGAAAGGCAGAGACTGTAGTGTACAGGATCTTGCATTGCTCAGTGAAGCATGAACATATTTTGAAAGCCTTATATAATTGTCCCAGTTGGTGGAGAGCAGAGCACAGAGACCTGGATCATGGTAGCCCAGCCACCACTGACAATACTCAGGAGACTAACACACACACACACACACACACACACACACACACACACACACACACACACACACACACACACACACACACACACATACTCATGCATGTACACACCCAGACTACTCTACTGATCTGCTAGGCAACCTGACAGCCAATCAAATAACCAGCCTCAAAACAATCTGGCCAATCGGTCTGTTCCTCTAGCCAGGCAACCACTTAGCAACCAGTTGGATAGTGAAAAATGATAGCCAATGAGGTAGACACACTAGTTATTCAGGCAGGTAATGTGGTGTGTGTGTGTGTGTGTGTGTGTGTGTGTGTGTGTGTGTGTGTGTGTGTGTGTGTGTGTGTGTGTGTGTGTGTGTGTGTGTGTGTGTGTGTGTGTGTGTGTGTGCGCGTGCGGGTGCGCATGTGCGTGTGTGTGTGTTGTAATGCCTTTATAAACCATATTATGAAATTTGAATGTTGTGTGTCTCTGAGACAGTCCTGACAGCTATACCCTTTGTTTCCATTAAAAACACCTAAACTCTATCAACCCAGGTCCTGGAGAGCTATATGCTTTTATAACCAGCCCAGCACCAACAGATCTGATTACTCCTCATCGGGACCTTGATTGGTTGATTGGTTGAATCAGGTGTGTTACTGCTGGGCTGGAACAAAAGCTTGAACATCATGTAGCTCTACATGACAAAGGTTGATGACCACAGGCATAATCATAGAAATTAAATCAGATGTTATTTCAATGGGTATAGTATTTTGACATAATGTTATATCATGTATATTATGATTACAAAATATCTTCGTAGTGGCAAGAGTTTTTCCTGACTACATGACTTGAACTAGACCCTCATTTTTCCTGTCAGTTCTTATGGTGAGGAAAAACTCCTGTCCCCAACTATGCTCTATAAGCCGTCCTACCAGGTGTTACTGGCAGGGGATGTTAATGGCTTAAGAATCAGGTGGAATTGGTTCCTCCTCTCTAAACTGACCTCAGATCAGTCTGAGACACCATTTGCTCGAGAGGGACCTTTGAACATGAAAAAGCAAGCCCTGTTCTTGGATCAGTCCAGTGGTAGTCCATCAAAGCAGCCTTTAATTTGGGTCAGCTCAAGTTAAAGCTGTAGCTGCCATTGCGCTGATTCAAACACACGACTTGACAATCATGTTCCTTTTCCTCGCAATCCAATGGAAGCTTGTTAGTGCGTTGATGTTAAAAGTAATCTCATGTTAGGAGTAATCTCATGTTAGGAGTAATAATCTCATGTTAGGAGTAATCTCATGTTAGGAGTAATCTCATGTTAGGAGTAATAATCTCATGTTAGGAGTAATCTCATGTTAGGAGTAATCTAATGTTAGGAGTAATAATCTCATGTTAGGAGTAATCTCATGTTAGGAGTAATCTCATGTTAGGAGTAATCTCATGTTAGGAGTAATGTCATGTTAGGAGTAATCTCATGTTAGGAGTAATCTCATGTTAAGCGTAATCTCATAATATATTTTTTTAACTTCACCTGTTTCCTAGTCGTTGATATCCCTGCTGTTGTATGTATGGAGACAGTGTTATGACTGAACTGAACTCAGTAATAATGAGTGTACATAATGACAATTCATTTCCTGTTTTATCTTTTTTTACATGCTTTCTTTAACTCTACGCTACTTAATGGCAACTACTTCGTCCCTCTCCCTTCTGACGAATCCATCCAATCAAAATGCACTATGTGTCCATCCATGAAACCTGGCCTGGCCAATCGCACTCTTTGTTAAATCAACCTCCAAAAATGCCGCTATAAATCATGTCATCTGCAACATCCACATGTAGATGGTTTGTACTTTTTTGGAGACTTTAATTACTGCATCCATTTCCTGGTGTGGCTGTGGTGATGCATGTTGCTCGACTCCTCACCCTGGCAGTGAGCCCTGACCTTTGATCTCTGACCCAGGTTTGACAAGATGACTCGACTGACCTCCTGCTCCCAGTCACCGGACAGAGACATTCGACCAATCCCAATTGGACTACCCCTTGTATAGATCTAAAAGGATCAGATAGGATTTAGCAAATATTCCACCTAGCCTATCTGGATGGGTTCGTTGTCAGATTACTGATACCAATCCAATGCTTTCAGATCTACACATGTGATAGGCCTAGAGGGGCTTGAGGTCAATTTGGAATTGACCAGTAGTCATTGTCCTAATACCCTTCAGGTTCTGATTTAATACTGTTCAAATGCATTCTTCCTTCCCTTACTTGAAGTGATCACAGCTCTGATCTGGCTGATCTGACTGATCTGATCCAAAATAAAGGAAACACTTGAGTAAATGAGGCTTCTGGCAGCTCTGTTATGGTGTGGGTGCTTTTTCCTAGCATGGTGCACTCCCTTTAGAGGGCAAGGTAAACGGCAATAAATACACAGCCTTTCTGAATGATCCCCTTCAACCTTTCTGTCTTGATGGGAGTGACCTCTTCCAGGATGACAATGCCCCCATCCACAGGGCACGAGTGGTCACTGAATGGTTTGATGAGCATGAAAATGGAGCGCAGCCTGAGACAGGAGTAATGGAATTTTTTCATGTAAGAATGGCATCGCATCCCTCCAATAGAGTTCCAGACACTTGTAGAATCTATGCCAAGGCACATTGATGCTGTTCTGGCAGCTCGTGGTGGCCCAACACCCTACTACAACGCTTTATGTTGGTGTTTCCTCTATTTTGGCAGTTACCTTTATGTAGTTATTTGGTGGAACTCCTGCTCTCGCTAATCTGATCATGTTCAATCAGTGATTCATTCAAGGAGGGATGGAAGAACAAATGTGTTGTAAAAGTATTCTATCAGATCTGTGGTAATGTAGGAAAGGAACAAGGAAAGGAAGCTGGTCAAGCCTATTAGGACACAGCCATTGTCCTGTGGACAATACTCTCACAATCACTAGACATGCACCACTGCTTACACACACACACACACACGCGCGTGCTAGTGTCTGTGAGAGCCAGGGGAGTAAGGTGTGACAGGAGTGCACAGAGTGACTGGGTCTAAAGCTTCACCCATGGCAGACTGGGCTACGGTGCATGCTGCCCCACTGCATGTCTCTGGCAGGGATGACACACACGTATACTACTCATAGACACATAAGAGAAACACACACTCAGACATACATGGACACTGACCTACACACACATATACACACATACAACAGTACATAGCTAAATAAATACACACACATAGGCTTGTGTTGCAATACCATAGTGAACATGCTCTTGATGGGAGCTGAATGTGCCTACTGCCAAGCCCTCTCTAACCCAGAACCCTTCCCTTGGTAGAGGGTTGAAGGACCATGCGCATTATAGGACAGTGAGCATCACAAACATAGTTTACAGTAATCAAATAGGACAGTGAGCATCACACACATAGTTTACAGTAATCAAATAGGACAGTGAGCATCACACACATAGTTTACAGTAATCAAGTACAGTTTTATTTCTGTAGTGGTTTTTACAAATGCTTTCACCATTAAGTGTGTAATAATTTGAGCAAGACGAAGTCGTATGATTCTCCCTATGAATATGGAATTATAGTAATGCTATCACTGTCATATCAACATTAGAACTTTGTAACAATTATATTTCTAAATATCATCAATATATTTGCAGTTTGTCCTTCAACCCAGAACCCGACTCCCCCTTCCCTTTCTCTGACTGTGACGCAAGAAAGGTTGGGTTCAATTCCATGTAAATTCTGTTATTTCAGGAGGTGACTTGAAATTCAGGAGTCCTCTTAAAGCAACAGTGGACAATTTTCAATTTTATTAATTAAATGTTATCTCATTTTATCCCCTGAATTGAGTGAACTGAAATGGAATCGAACCTGACTTTATAGTGTCACAGGACTAAAACGAGCCAATCCCTTGTGGAGGAGAGCTGTCAGCTTTGCTGCGTTGCGTTGACACGTGGTTAATTTGCTGTGATCTAGCTAGCTCCATATTGTGCGGTGGTGCGTTTGCCTTAAGGATCAGTGCATTTGGTTGTATTTACAAGAAAAACGGTTCCCTGCACCTACTACTACTACTACTACTACTACTACTACTACTACTACTACTACTAACTACTACTACTACTACTCCTGCTACTATTACTACTACTACTACTATTACTATTTACTACTACTACTACTACTACTGCTAGTACTGCTACTACTACTACTACTACTACTACTCATACTACTACTACTACTACTACTGCTGCTACTATTACTATTACTATTTACTACTACTACTACTACTACTACTGCTAGTACTGCTACTACTCATACTAATACTACTCATACTACTACTACTACTACTACTCAAATCAAATCAAATTTAATTTGTCACATACGGCAGGTAGCCTCATGTGTGGGGCGGCAGGTAGCCTAGTGGTTAGAGCGTTGGGCCAGTTACCGAAAGGTTGCAGTTAACCCACGGTTCCCCGGTAGGCCGTCATTGTAAATAAGAATTTGTTCTTAACTGACTTGCCTAGTTAAATAAAGGTTAAATAAATCAAATTAAAATTAAAAACATGCGCTGAATACCGTGAAATGCTTACTTACAAACCCTTAACCAACAATGCAGTTCAAATAGAGTTAAGAAAATATTTACTAAATAAACTAAAGTTTAAAAAATTAAAAATAAGACAAGAAAATTACATAACAATAACGAGGCTATTTACAGGGGTTACTGGTACCGAGTCAATATGCGGGGGCACAGGTTAGTCGAGGTAATTGTGAATGTTGCCCTGTTTAAAGGTCTTGCTCACATCAGCTACGGAGAGCGTGATCCCACAGTCGTCTGGAACAGCTGGTGCTCTCATTCATGCTTCAGTGTTGCTTAACTCGAAGCGAGCATAAAAGGAATTTAGCTCATCTGGTAGGCTCGCGTAACTGGGCAGCTCGCGGCTTTGTAGTCTGTAATATTTTTCAAGCCCTGTCACATCCGATGAGCATCAGAGCCGGTGTAGTAGGATTCAGTTTTGGTCATGTATTGACGCTTTGCCTGTTTGATGGTTCGTCTGAGGGCATAGCGGGATTTCTTATAAGCGTCTGGATAAGTGTCTCGCTCCTTAAAAGCGGCAGCTCTAGCCTTTATCTCAGTGCGGATGTTGCCTGTAATCCTTGGCATCTGGTTGGAAAATGTACGTACGGTCACTGTGGGGATGTCGTTGTCGATGCACTTATTGATTATTGAGACTAAGGTGGTATACTCCTCAATGCCATTGGATGAATCCCGGAACATATTCCAGTCTGTGCTAGCAAAACAGTCCTATAGCGTATCATCCGCGTCATCTGACCACTTCCGTATTGAGCGAGTGACTGGTACTTCCTGCTTTAGTTTTTGCTTGTAAGCAGGAATCAGGAGGATAGAATTATGGTCAGATTTGCCAAATGGAGGGCGAGGGAGAGCTTTGTATGTATCTCTGTGTGTGGAATAAAGGTGGTCAAGAGTTTTTTTCCTCTGGTTGTACATTTAACATGCTGGTAGAAATGAGGTAAAACAGATTTAAATTTGCCTGCATTAAAGTCCCCGGCCACTAGGAGCGCCGCTTCTGGACGAGCATTTTCTTGTTTGCTTATGGCCTTAGCTCGTTGATTGCGGTCTTTGTGCCAGCATCGGTTTGTGATGGTAAATAGACAGCTACGAATAATATAGATGAGAACTCTCTTGGTAGATAGTGTGGTCTACAGCTTACTACTACTACTACTACTACTACTACAAACTATTACTACAAACTACTACTACTACTACCACTACTACCAGCTACTACTACTACTACAAACTACTTTGACTACTACTACCACTACTACCAACTACTACTACTACTACAAACTACTACTACTACTACTACCACTACTACTAACTATTACTACTACTTCAAACTACTACTACTACTACTGCTACTACTACTACTACTACTACTACTACTACCACTACTACTACCACTACTACCAACTACTACTAGTACTACAAACTAGTACTACTACTACTACTACTACTTTCTACCTACTGCTACTACTTACTGCTCCAATTGGGTGACAATGGTTAGGTTTTGAAAACATATGATTTTCCTTTCCCCTGTATCGATTCCCTTCTTCTAACTCCTTGGATATGCCCGAGCCTGTTACAAGCCTTGAATTTTTTGGTTTGGTTTGCATTTGATTCCAGTTCTGTTTGGTTGCTTTTCTGTTGGTTTTGAATCCTCCTCGGTTTGGTTTTGAACTTTTCCCCTGCTTTTATGGTTTGGTTTGTTTTAGGACAGGAAATAGTTATCTAACATTGCATGGCAAGTGATACGCTTCTCCTCTCTACCCCGTACCTCCTTTTCTCCACACTTCTGTCCCTCTATTTGTCCCTGCCTCTATCTTTCTATCCCTCTCTTCCCCTTTTTCCACCTCTCCTTCTTTCTACTCCTCACCCCTCCCATTTCTCTCTTTCTACCTCTATTTCTCTCTCTCTCTCTCTCTCTCTCTCTCTCTCTCTCTCTCTCTCTCTCTCTCTCTCTCTCTCTCTCTCTCTCTCTCTCTCTCTCTCTCTTACTCTTGTGTCTGGTCATACTGTGGATGTTGTAGAATAACTTCATCAACTTGAGTTTCCTGAGACTGTTCAGGGCTGCCAGGCTCATCAAACTGCTCCGGCAGGGAGAGACCATCCGCATCCTGCTCTGGACCTTTGTTCAATCCTTCAAGGTAATGCACACACACACACACACAAACACACACACAAACACACACACACACACACACACACACACACACACACACACACACACACACACACACACACACACACACACACACAGATACGTTTTGTGGGGACCTATGAGAATACACCCACACAGACCCTAGTAGTAGCATTGTGGAGACCTATGACAGAATACACCCACACAGACCCTAGTAGTAGCATTGTGGAGACCTATGACAGAATACACCCACACAGACCCTAGTAGTAGCATTGTGGAGACCTATGACAGAATACACCCACACAGACCCTAGTAGTAGCATTGTGGAGACCTATGACAGAATACACCCACACAGACCCTAGTAGTAGCATTGTGGATACCTATGACAGAATACACCCACACAGACCCTAGTAGTAGCATTGTGGAGACCTATGACAGAATACACCCACACAGACCCTAGTAGTAGCATTGTGGAGACCTATGACAGAATACACCCACACAGACCCTAGTAGTAGCATTGTGGAGACCTATGACAGAATACACCCACACAGACCCTAGTAGTAGCATTGTGGAGACCTATGACAGAATACACACACAGACCCTAGTAGTAGCATTGTGGAGACCTATGACAGAATACACCCACACAGACCCTAGTAGTAGCATTGTGACAGAATACACCCACACAGATCCTAGTAGTGTGGAGACCTATGACAGAATACACCCACACAGACCGTTTTTGACCAATGACCAATCATCAGCATTGTGCTCAAAGGCGGGCGCACATATCCAGATTAGTGACCAGAAAGAAAGCACTTAATTTTCTCCAGTTTGCCTGGCAAAAACAGGGTAGCCTACCTACATTAATAAATCTGCTACAGGCTCATCTTTGAAAAATAAAGGAGAGCCGCACACCCTAGGAGCTCAGATGCAAAAATTCTTATAATTTTCTTATATTTTTTTTATGTCCAACGTTTTGACAGACAAGCTGTCTTCATCAGGGTACAGGCTGAACAATAGGCTGATCATTTCATTGATCATTTTCATATTTCAGATAGGCCAAGTTTAGGTGGATTATACAGTTGAAGTCGGAAGTTTACATACACCTTACGCCAAATACAATTAAACTCAGTTTTTCACAATTCCTTACATTTAATCCTAGTAAAAATTCCCTGTCTTATGTCAGTTAGGTTCACCACTTTATTTTAAGAATGTGAAATGTCAGAATAATAGTAGAGAGAGTGATTTATTTCAGCTTTTATTTTTTTCATCACATTCCCAGTCAGTCAGAAGTTTACATACATTCAATTAGTATTTGGTAGCATTGCATTTAAATTGTTTAACTTGGGTCAAACGTTTCGGGTAGCCTTCCACAAGCTTCCCACAATAAGTTGGGTGAATTTTGTCCCTTTCCTCCTGACAGAGCTGGTGTAACTGAGTCAGGTTTGTATGCCTCCTTGCTCGCACACACCGCACACACTTTTTCAGTTCTGCCAACAAATGTTCTATAGGATTGAGGTCAGGGTTTGTGATGGCCTCTCCAATACCTTGACTTTGTTGTCCTTAAGCCATTATGCCACAACTTTGGAAGTATGCTTGGGGTCATTGTCCATTTGGAAGATCTATTTGCAACCAAGCATTAACTTCCTGACTGATGTCTTGAGATGTTGCTTCAATATATCCACATCATTTTTCTACCTCATGATGCCATCTATTTTGTGAAGTGCACCAGTCCTTCTTGCAGCAAAGCACCCCCACAACATGATGATGCCACCCCCGTTCTTCACGGTTGGGATGGTGTTCTTCGGCTTGCAAGCCTCCCCCTTTTCCTCCAAACATAACGATGGTCATTATGGCCAAACAGTTCTATTTTTGTTTCATCAGACCAGAGAACGTTTCTCCAAAAAGTGCTATCTTTGTCCCCATATGCAGTTGCAAACCGTAGTCTGGCTATTTGGAGCAGTGGCTTCTTCCTTGCTGGGTTATGTTGATATAGGACTTGTTTTACTGTGGATATAGATACTTTTGTACCTGTTTCCTCCAGCATCTTCACAAGGTCCTTTGCTGTTGTTCTGGGATTGATTTGCACGTTTCGCACCAAAATACATTAATCTCTAGGAGACAGAATGCGTCTCCTTCCTGAGCGGTATGACGGCTGCGTGGTCCCATGGTGTTTATACTTGCATACTATTGTTTGTACAGATGAACGTGGTACCTTCAGGCGTTTGGAAATTGCTCCCAAGGATGAACCAGACTTGTGGAGGTCTAACATTTTTTTCTGAGGTCTTGGCTGATTTCTTTTGATTTCCCCATGATGTCAAGCAAAGAGGCACTGAGTTTGAAGGTAGACCTTGAAATACATTGACAGGTACACCTCCAATTGACTCAAACATTTTTTTTATATTTTTTTATTTCACCTTTATTTAACCAGGTAGGCTAGTTGAGAACAAGTTCTCATTTGCAACTGTGACCTGGCAAAGATAAAGCAAAGCAGTTCGACACATACAACAACACAGAGTTACACATGGAGAAAACAAAACATACAATCAATAATACAGTAGAAAAAGTATATATACAACATGTGCAAATGAGGTAGGTTAAGGGAGGTAAGGCAATAAATAGGCCATGGTGGTGTAGTAATTACAATATAGCAATTAAACACTGGAATGGTAGATGTGCAGAAGATGAATGTGCAAGTAGAGATACTGGGGTGCAAAGGAGCAAGTTAAATAAATAAATACTGTATGGGGATGAGGTAGTTGGATGGGCTATTTACAGATGGCCTATGTACAGGTGCAGTGATCTGTGAGCTGCTCTGACAACTGGTGCTTAAAGCTAGTGAGGGAGATATGAGTCTTCAGCTTCAGTGATTTTTGCAGTTTCTTCCAGTCATTGGCAGCAGAGAACTGGAAGGAAAGGCGGCCAAAGGAAGAATTGGCTTTGGGGGTGACCAGTGAGCTATTCCTGCTGGAGCGCATGCTACGGGTGGGTGCTGCTATGGTGACCAGTGAGCTGAGATAAGGCGGGGCTTTACCTAGCAGAGACTTGTAGATGACCTGGAGCCAGTGTGTTTGGTGACGAGTATGAAGCGAGGGCAAGCCAATGAGAGCGTACAGGTCGCAGTGGTGGATGGTATATGGGGCTTTGGTGACAAAACAAATGGCACTGTGATAGACTGCATCCAATTTGTTGAGTAGAGTGTTGGAGGCTATTATGTAAATTAAGTCGAGGATTGGTAGGATGGTCAGTTTTATGAGGGTATGTTTGGCAGCATGAGTGAAGGATGCTTTTTTGCGAAATAGGAATACGATTCTAGATTTAATTTTGGATTGGAGATGCTTAATGTGAGTCTGGAAGGAGAGTTTACAGTCTAACCAGACACCTAGGTATTTGTAGTTGTCCACATATTCTAAGTCAGAACCATCCAGAGTAGTGATGGTGGACGGGCGGGCAGGTGCGGGCAGCGATCGGTTGAAGAGCATGCATTTAGTTTTACTTGCATTTAAGAGCAGTTGTAGTCTACGGAAGGAGAGTTGTATGGCATTGAAGCTCGTCTGGAGGTTAGTTAACACAGTGTCCAAAGAAGGGCCAGAGATATACAGAATGGTGTCGTCTGCGTAGAGGTGGATCAGAGAATCACCAGCAGCAAGCGCGACATCATCGATGTGTACAGAGAAGAGAGTCGGCCCAAGAATTGAACCCTGTGGCACCCCCATAGAGACTGCCAGAGGTTTGGACAACAGGCCCTCCGATTTGACACACTGAACTATATCAGAGAAGTAGTTGGTTAACCAGGCGAGGCAATCATTTGAGAAACCAAGGCTGTTGAGTCTGCCGATAAGAATGTGGTGATTGACAGAGTCGAAAGCCTTGGCCAAGTCGATGAATACGGCTGCACAGTGATGTCTCTTTTCGATGGTGGTTATGTTATCATTTAGGACCTTGAGCGGGGCTGAGGTGCACCCATGACCAGCTCTGAAACCAGATTGCATAGCGGAGAAGGTACGGTAGGATTCGAAATGGTCGGTAATCTGTTTGTTAACTTGGCTTTCGAAGACCTTAGAAAGACAGGGTAGGATAGATATAGGTCTGTAGCAGTTTGGGTCTAGAGTGTCTCCCCCTTTGAAGAGGGGGCATCACGTCGGCAGCTTTCCAATCTATAGGAATCTCAGACCATACAAAAGAGAGGTTGAACAGGCTAGTAATAGGGGTTGCAACAATTTCGGCAGACCATTTTAGAAAGAGAGGGTCCAGATTGTCTAGCCCGGCTGATTTGTAGGGGTCCAGATTTTGCAACTCTTTCAGAACATCAGCTATCTGGATTTGGGTGAAGGAGAAATGGGGGGGGGCTTGTGCGAGTTGCTGTGGGGGGTTATCTCATCTGTTGTACAGCTATATCATCTGCTGCACAGCTATATCATCTGCTGTACTGCTATATCATCTGTTGTACAGCTATATCATCTGTACAACAGATTTGTAGTTGAACAAGTCATTGCATGTATAGATTTGTTTACTTGACTTGTGACTTGACTCGACTTTCCCTTAGAATGCACGACTTGGACTAGACTCGACCTGTTCTTTCTGGGACTCGACTTGAGACATGGAACGTGTGACTTGAGACTTGCTCTTGACTCGAATAATAGTGACTTGCTCCCCCCTATGCACAAAACCCACTTAGCAGCATTGTGGGGACCGATGACAGAATACACACACACACACACACACACACACACACACACACACACACACACACACACACACACACACACACACACACACACACACACACACACACACACACATACACACATTGAATAGTACTCCAGCTCTTTATGTCTGTGTTTAGGCGCTGCCGTACGTGTGCCTGCTTATTGGCATGCTGTTCTTCATCTATGCCATCATCGGGATGCAGGTGAGTAGAGACACGAGAAGAAAAAAGAAAAAAGTCAAAATGAATGGTCATTTTTATAGATCAACATGAACTTTATAAAAAGCATCCAGGGAAAGTGACACTTTCCTGCCATAGGGATGTGTGTGAGGTTGTGCATTCTCCCATATTACCTAGGATGTTGACAGTTTGTTGTTTTGTCAGCTGTTTGGGAACATTGGGATGGAGGAGGAGGAGGGGAGCGCCATCAACGAACACAACAACTTCAGGACTTTCTTCCAAGCTCTCATGCTGCTCTTCAGGTGTGTGTGTGTGTGTGTGTGTGTGCGTGCGTGCGTGCGTGCGTGCGTGTGTGTGTGCGTGTGCATGTTTACATTTGTGTGTGTCTGTGTGTACAGTACATGCATACGTGTGTCTCCAACGTGTGTGTGTGTATGTGTGTATTTGTGTAGGAGTGCCACGGGCGAGGCGTGGCATGACATCATGCTGTCGTGTCTTGGAGGGAAGCTCTGTGATCCTCTGGCAGGGAACACTGAACCAGAGTGTGGCAGCCAGTTTGCCTACCTCTACTTTGTGTCCTTCATCTTCTTCTGCTCCTTCCTGGTGAGAAGCACTAGCTGTCTGTCTATCTCTATTCCCCTTTTAGTCATATTTTCCCCCTTAGTGTCTGTTATAGGATTGCACAATTCCCTAAATCCTAGTTGGAGGATTCCCGGAATCAGGAGGGAATAAGCAGGAAATCCGGAATAGTCCAACCACACTGCAAAACCGGATAAGTTCTGGCTACTCAAACATTTTGAGGAAACCGATTAACTAAAAAAGTTAAGTTAAGAAACTTAAATAGCTGAAGTTAGCAGTATTACCTTCATATGTGTAATACAAATGCATTTTTTGTAAGGTATTCTTGCATATAATGCTCCCACTAAGCCATGTCTCTAATAATTTCCCAGTGTGTCTTGCCTTTTCGATTGAATTGTAGAGTTACCACCCATGACTGTATTTGTTGAATGACAGAGACATGGTTGTTGAATTCGTTCATTTTTAGTCCTTTGGCCTTCAACAAGAGTTCCTAGGCGAATATTATAATTATTATTGAACCAGTACATATATCATAAGGCCTTATACAGTGGCCTGAAACTCTTAGTTTACAGGCCACATCAGGCATGCAAGTAGGTTTGCAAAATTCCACAAACTTTCCCCAAAAAGTTTCCAGTAATCCTGGGAAATTTACCAGAATTTTGCAACCCTAACTGTAAATCACATTATGCTGGCTTGCAAAGTGCTATGTAATTCCTATTGGAATTTAGCCAGCATTAGACTATCCAACAGTTGAAATGTGTATTCACTTGCAACCTGCATTCATAATGACTGCCAGGGTTAAGAACAGTGGGAGGAAACGACCTAAGCCATTTAAACTGGAACTACCATTTCAGTAACAAGTGAAAAAATGAAATGAATGGATTAGGAACAATTATATTTATATTTGTGTAGCATAACATTTAATCAATCAATCTCTCAATGTACAGACAAAAACACAGATATTAAAAACTATTCCAAAAAATCTAACTGCACTAGAGAATGCTGGGGAAAATGTTCATTTGTTATCATATTTTTTAAATATTTAGTTGGTGTGACTTCTCATTTGCCTTTGAGTCAGTACCACATAAACATGTTAAGTAATAAGGACTTTTTATTGACTTAGAGTACAACTTATTAGAAGTATTTGAGTTAAACATGCCTAGAGGTTTACAGTGCAGGATTCCTGGAAAACCAGGGAATTTATTTTGCAACCCTCGTCTGTTATAAGTGCACACTTGCTTGCCTGACATAATACTGTGTAATAATGTGGCTGTTTGTGTTTTTAGATGCTGAATCTGTTCGTGGCTGTCATCATGGACAACTTTGAGTACCTGACCAGAGACTCCTCCATCCTCGGCCCACATCATCTAGACGAGTATGTCAGGATATGGGCTGAATATGACCAAGCAGCTTGGTGAGTGACACACACACACACACACACACACACACACACACACACACACACACACACACACACACACACACACACACACACACACATATACTGTATATATTTTCAAATATACACACACATCTTACACATGTGACGCATCACATCAGCACCTCATGATAAACACTCATATACTGAACACTTATAATCTGGGAGATTTAAAAACACACATACACACACAATGCCAATGGTTTCAATGTGTTTACTTTTTCAGAGGTAGACATCACCTCTCATGTCTGTGTATCTCTGAACGTTAACGCCTCGTGGACTGTGTACAGTAGCGTTGTATAACTTACTGGTGCAACCTAAACACTTCTAAGGTGTCCTCAGGCTCTAGTTCAAACCTGGCACTAGATCTCATTAGCCTGTGGTAAAACTGATCTAAGTCCAGTCTTTAGGAACAGCGGATGAAAAGAGTGGGAGTCTGGGAGCTGTACAGTAACCATGAAGTACATTACTCCATAGTTATAAAGGATAAGAGTCATAAAGGATATAAAGGCCAAGTGTCCTGTAGTTGAACTGATCCCAAATCAGTCTATAGAACCCACACAAGACAGCAGCTGTAGGGGGATCATGGATCTGAGCAGTAACCTTCTCAGTGATCCAGTTACCCCTCCCTCCCTGTGCCCCCTCCCTCTCTGTGTGTGGTTCAGACCCCCACCCCACCTCCACCCCTCTGGAATCTGAATACTGCCAAAACTTACTGTGGCAACAAACCTCCCCTTTACTGTACTGTATATTCAACCCCCGTGGAACCTGAAACACGCTAAGTTTCCTAGTATCTGTATTCCAGTGCCTGTTATCCTTCTGCTGTCCTGTAGTCTGCAATGTAGAGGGAGAGAGCAAGGGAGAGGAGGAGGGAGAGGGAGTGGATTGAGGGAAAGAGGTAGAGACACAGTAGTGGGGGAAGGGAAATGGAGAGAGAAAATGAGAGCAACTGAGATGGGTAGGAATAGATAAAGTTATCACAATTAAAAGGTTTTGGTAACATGGCGAATTGAGATAAAGACAGGCATGGAAGAAAACAAGGAGGATTTTCTGGAGAGAAGCAAGAGAGGGAGGGAGGGAAGGAAGGAGGGAGGGGGGGAACAGACAATCTATGGGGAGATGGGCCTCTGTATGACAAGTGGCTATTACACATTAGGCCATTTAGCATTCACATGCATTTCTAGTTAATGAGCTATTCCTTAATTATACTCCACACACAACCAATTACTGGCACACATCACTGCTGGCAGAGAGGGGGAAGGGAATGAACGAGGGGAATGAGAGAGAGACGGGGATGGGTTCTATTAGGAAGAGGCATTGAGAGAGAGACGGGGGATGGGTTCTATTAGGAAGAGGAATTGAGAGAGAGAAGGGGGATGGGTTCTACTAGGAAGAGGAATTGAGAGAGAGACGGGGGATGGGTTCTATTAGGAAGAGGAATTGAGAGAGAGACGGGGGATGGGTAGTATTAGGAAGAGGAATTGAGAGAGAGACATAGGGATGGGTTCTACTAGGAAGAGGAATTGAGAGAGAGACATAGGGATGGGTTCTATTAGGAAGAGGAATTGAGAGACGGGGGATGGGTAGTATTAGGAAGAGGAATTGAGAGAGAGACATAGGGATGGGTTCTACTAGGAAGAGGAATTGAGAGAGAGACATAGGGATGGGTTCTATTAGGAAGAGGAATTGAGAGAGAGACGGGGGATGGGTAGTATTAGGAAGAGGAATTGAGAGAGAGACATAGGGATGGGTTCTACTAGGAAGAGGAATTGAGAGAGACGGGGGATGGGTTCTACTAGGAAGAGGAATTGAGAGAGAGACATAGGGATGGGTTCTATTAGGAAGAGGAATTGAGAGAGAGACGGGGGATGGGTATTATTAGGAAGAGGCATTGAGAGAGAGACAGGGGATGGGTTCTACTAGGAAGAGGAATTGAGAGAGAGACATAGGGATGGGTTCTACTAGGAAGAGGAATTGAGAGAGAGACATGGGGATGGGTTCTACTAGGAAGAGGAATTGAGAGAAACGGGGGATGGGTTCTGCTAGGAAGAGGAATTGAGAGAGAGACATAGGGATGGGTTCTACTAGGAAGAGGAATTGAGAGAGAGACGGGGGATGGGTTCTACTAGGAAGAGGAATTGAGAGAGAGACGGGGGATGGGTAGTATTAGGAAGAGGAATTGAGAGAGAGACATAGGGATGGGTTCTACTAGGAAGAGGAATTGAGAGAGAGACGGGGGATGGGTTCTACTAGGAAGAGGAATTGAGAGAGAGACGGGGGATGGGTAGTATTAGGAAGAGGCATTGAGAGAGAGACATAGGGATGGGTTCTACTAGGAAGAGGAATTGAGAGAGAGACGGGGGATGGGTTCTACTAGGAAGAGGAATTGAGAGAGAGACATGGGGATGGGTTCTACTAGGAAGAGGAATTGAGAGAGAGACGGGGGATGGGTTCTACTAGGAAGAGGAATTGAGAGAGAGACATAGGGATGGGTTCTATTAGGAAGAGGAATTGAGAGAGAGACGGGGGATGGGTAGTATTAGGAAGAGGAATTGAGAGAGAGACATAGGGATGGGTTCTACTAGGAAGAGGAATTGAGAGAGACGGGGGATGGGTTCTACTAGGAAGAGGAATTGAGAGAGAGACATAGGGATGGGTTCTATTAGGAAGAGGAATTGAGAGAGAGACGGGGGATGGGTATTATTAGGAAGAGGCATTGAGAGAGAGACATAGGGATGGGTTCTACTAGGAAGAGGAATTGAGAGAGAGACATAGGGATGGGTTCTACTAGGAAGAGGAATTGAGAGAGACGGGGGATGGGTATTATTAGGAAGAGGCATTGAGAGAGAGACGGGGGATGGGTTCTACTAGGAAGAGGAATTGAGAGAGAGACGGGGGATGGGTATTATTAGGAAGAGGAATTGAGAGAGAGACATAGGGATGGGTTCTACTAGGAAGAGGAATTGAGAGAGACGGGGGATGGGTTCTACTAGGAAGAGGAATTGAGAGAGACGGGGGATGGGTATTATTAGGAAGAGGCATTGAGAGAGAGACAGGGGATGGGTTCTACTAGGAAGAGGAATTGAGAGAGAGACATGGGGATGGGTTCTACTAGGAAGAGGAATTGAGAGAGAGACATGGGGATGGGTTCTACTAGGAAGAGGAATTGAGAGAAACGGGGGATGGGTTCTGCTAGGAAGAGGAATTGAGAGAGAGACATAGGGATGGGTTCTACTAGGAAGAGGAATTGAGAGAGAGACGGGGGATGGGTTCTACTAGGAAGAGGAATTGAGAGAGAGACGGGGGATGGGTAGTATTAGGAAGAGGAATTGAGAGAGAGACATAGGGATGGGTTCTACTAGGAAGAGGAATTGAGAGAGAGACATAGGGATGGCTTCTACTAGGAAGAGGAATTGAGAGAGACAGGGGATGGGTATTATTAGGAAGAGGAATTGAGAGAGAGACGGGGGATGGGTTCTACTAGGAAGAGGAATTGAGAGAGAGACGGGGGATGGGTTCTACTAGGAAGAGGAATTGAGAGAGAGACGGGGGATGGGTTCTACTAGGAAGAGGAATTGAGAGTGAGACGGGGGATGGGTTGTATTAGGAAAACAGGAACGATAATAGACAGGAAGTGGTTAAACAGAGAAGGGATAGGCTGAGAGAATGATAGGAACAGGTAAAGACTGCAGTGTCATTGCAGAAGAAAAGCACTACAGCTCAAACGGGTGACGTGCAACAAAAATGTGTGTGTAGTATGTGTGTGTACACCGTACAGTAATTTTACTGTTATGATATCTTGTTTCTTGTCAATCTTGTGCTCTTCTTTCTTCCCATTGTTCTCTCTTGTCGTATCTGTCCTCTACGTTTGTTCTAACTCCTCCTGTTCTTTTTGCAGCGGTCGCATTCATTATAAGGATATGTACAGTTTATTGCGAGTTATCGACCCGCCTCTTGGCTTAGGAAAGAAATGCCCCCATAGAGTGGCCTGCAAGGTTTGACTTCCACTAAAAATCCTCAACCACACCTGCTACAGCATCCAAGAATGGAATGAGTGTCGCTTATTTGATCTGATTGGATTTCATTTTTGTTATATTTTCTCTCTTCTTTATTTTGACCATTTCTACTTGCATTCTGATCTGAAACGAGAATGTGTAGGACAATGCAGACACCCAGACGAGCATGACGTTGTGCACCACTGAAATGAAAAATAAATAAAAAACTTTTAAGAGTTTGATTATGAAGAAAAAAAAAGATTTATGATTGTTCTCCTTTGGTAATTTTTCTTTGTGTTGTTTTGCTTGCTGTTGAGCCACGGCTAGGCGCGGTGCTAGACACACTGTGGGATCTGTAGAATTGCATTGTTCTTGGGGGGGACGGGACAGAAACTGCATTGACACCCCATCCTCATCATGGTATAGCCCAGTCCCAGCAGTGGAGCTCAGTGTTTGACTCTGAAGTCCTCTGCTCCTCCATGCAATTCCCTCCCACTTGCATAGAATTATATTTTACTTCTACTAAAAGTCTCCAACTCTACTCAACTCCGCTCCTCCTCCTCCTCCCTATACCCCCCTCTTATCTTCTACAAGATATACACCCCCGCCCGCTCAGACCAGTTGTACCCCCCTTCACCCCGCCCGCTCAGACCAGTTTTACCCCCCCCCGCACCCGCCCGCCTCAGACCAGTGTACCCCCCCTCACCCCGCACCGCTCAGACCAGTTGTACCCCCCTCACCCGCCGACTCAGACCAGTTGTACCCCCCCTCACACCCGCCCCGGCTCAGTTTACCCCCCCCTCACGACCCCCGCCGCTCAGACCAGTTGTACCCCCCCTCACCCCGCCAGCCCGCTCAGACCAGTTGGTACCCCCCCCTCACCCCGCCCGCTCAGACCAGTTGTACCCCCCCTCACCCCGCCCGCTGAGAACCAGTTGTACCCCCTCCTCACCCCGCCCGCTCAGACCAGTTGTACCCCCCCCCCCCCCGCCGCTCAGACCAGTTGTACCCCCCCTCACCCCGCCCGCTCAGACCAGTTGTACCCCCCTCACCCCGCCGTCTCAGACCAGTTGTACCCCCCCTCACCCCGCCCGCTCAGACCAGTTGTACCCCCCCTCACCCCGCCCGCTCAGACCAGTTGTACCCCCCCCTCACCCCGCCCGCTCAGACCAGTTGTACCCCCCCTCACCCCGCACCGCTCAGACCAGTTGTACCCCCCCCTCACCCCGCCCGCTCAGACCAGTTGTACCCCCCCTCACCCCGCCCGCTCAGACCAGTTGTACCCCCCCTCACCCCGCCGACTCAGACCAGTTCTAGACAGCCTCACTGCGTCTTTCTCTCGCTCTCAAACCAGCCAAATAACTTTTTTCTTCTTTTTTCTCCTCTCTACTCTTTGCTTTGGTCTCTCTTTTGCTCTCATTCTCTATCTCTCTTTCTATCTGTGTCCCCCTCTCTTCTCTCTCTTCCCTCACTCTCTCTTTCTCCCTCGCTCTCTCTTGCTCTCTCTCTCTCTCCCTCCCTCTTCTCCTTCTCTCTCTACCCTTCTCCCACCCCTACTCTTTTCTCTTATTCTCTCTGCTCTCTCTCTGGTTGGCTGTGGTTGGCTGTGGCTGTTCTGGCTGTGGCTGTGGGGGGCGGTGGCTGTGCTGCGCTGACATGCAGTGGCAGGATCAGTTGCAGGGATATGTATGACATGCTCAGGCATATGAGCCCTCCGCTAGGCCTGGGGAACAGGTGCCCGGCACGGGTGGCCTACAAGGTCAGGACCCCCTAGAACCAGGGGGCTTAGCGCCTCTTCCTCCGCTTTACTGTGTATCCGTAGTGTTGGTGTCTTCTTCTTCTCTATACATTTTGTCTCTGATATTTTGCTTTATCTCCATTTTCTTCTTCTCTTTCGTTATTCGATGGAGGAGAGCACTGATGTCATTGTGGGGAATGGGGAGGAGGGTAGGGAGTTGGGGGTGAGGGGCGGGGGGGTAAGGGTCAAGGGACAAAGGTCAGACAGGTTTATCCACAGGAAGGGGTGAATGGAGGGACCTTCTCAGCTCTTTTGCACCGTGTATACTGACGGAAACACACACACACCTCTACACACACTTATTATCAAACACATACACCCACACGTTGTTTTTGCCAGTCAAAGCTTTACAATAATCTGAATAGAGTGCATAGTGGAATAGAATACACCAAATCAGCTGTGGTAACTATAGCAGCTTTGGCTAAAGTAAACGTCAAGGGGTCTCAAACTTCGATATTGACTCTATACAGGTGTGTACATTAGAGTGACCTCTTTAATGTATACTAGTGGAATATTAAAGGTATATATTTATACAAAAATATATATAAATGTTTGGCCAAGCTGGCAAAATAGTGTATGCACACAGCTACACACACACGCACAGACAAAAACACGTACACACACACGCACCAGTATGCGTGTGCAGCCGGGCTTGGAAGGTCCGTAAGACTTCTGTCCTCTTAGTCTCTCCGTCCTGTGGATGGCGCTACTGCAAACACACACACATGCACACACACGCACATGCGCACACGCACATGCGCACACGCGCACATGCGCACACACACACACACGCACATAGGAACAGGTCTCTGTCTTTAGTTGTACAGTAGTCCAACATATACAAATCAGGATGTATTTTCTGGGTGGAGGACAGAGAGCTGAAAGGTCCCCTTAGGTGGATTATAGTTTGTTGTCTATCTAGTTGGTTGTGTAGTATGCTAACCAGTTAACTGTTATCATTGCCACAGAATAACGTCTAGCCTCTTTTTTGTAGTAGAATCTCTTCGGCCCTGTAGCAAAATCTGCAAGTGAATCTTTTCCACCCGTCCCCGTTCTTCTGTCAATGCAGTTCTACTCTGTTTCCAGTCCCCCTCCTCTTCACATGCTGTCTCCTCCCCTCCTCCTAACCCGCCACTCGCATGCCTGCCCCTTCACCCCCTCCACCACACGGGCACTACCATTACCTCTCTCACACACTGTCATACACAGACACACACCGACACACACTCATGCCCGTTAAATACCCTTATATACCTGTGAAATCCTTCAGATATTCTAACACACACTCATATACCCAACTAATTTGGTTGTCACCAACCACTGCTCTAATTTAACCTCATACCCCCTATTATACCCTTATTATACCCTTACAACACATTATGACACAATTATGATACCCTTACGACACATTATGACACCCTTACAACACACACGTGTCCCTTCGTAGGCAGATCGCTGTGAGCCTCAGGGGCAGCCAGCAGAACAGCCTGTAGGCACAGGAGATCTCTCTACCGCCAGAACTTACTGTCCCCAAACCCTCCTTATCCTCCCAGCCGCTCCCCCTACCTGCATCTCTGTTAATCTTTACCTCTACCTTTACCTCTACCTCGATCTCTAGCATCCCTCTCTCCGCGTCTCTCTCTCTTTCTATTCTTCACTTTGCCATTTCTCTATCTTTCTATTTCTCCCTATATTTCTCCCTGCCTCTCTCTCTATAGCTCTCTCTCTCTGCATATCTGCATCTCTCTGCCTTTCTGTCCTCTGTTCATTCATTCCTATCAGCTCAGCTCATCTCTCCTCTCCCTGCCTCACCTCTCTGCTTTATACTCTCTTTTCTCTCTTTCCTTCTTCTCCTCCCTGCGTTTTCTCCCTCAGTCCTAACAGCCTCCCTCCTGAAGTGTCCCCTGTAATATAACCCCTCTTTCAGACTTTGACCTCTAACCTTCCATCCCCCACCACCTCCATCTACTGTGTCTGGGGGTAACCATAGCAACAGTCCCGTCTTTGAAAATACCTCTCTCCCCTTTCCCTGTGTAAACTGTCATCTGTAGGTGAGGACCTTAGTTTGACATTAAAAACCCACAGACCCCCTTCTTGCCCTTCACCTGTCCCCTATCCCCCACCCACCATCACTACCTACCTGCCTAATGAGAGAGGTAAAAACCCTCACACTTGACCTTCACCTCTGAACCACAGAATAATGGCCCCTGTATGTGTAGTGTTAAATTCTCACCCCCACTCTTCTCTGTTCTGTAGAGACAGACAGACAGTAGTCTTCAGGCAGGATGCTGTGTTAGACTCGACCAGCTTGTGTGGCGGTAGATCTTTCTTTTATTCTATCACTTTCAACCTCTTTTTCTTATCACTCGCTGTTTATCTCTCTGATGTCTTTTCTCTCTCATCCTCCAACCTCTTCTCATCCTCCAACTTCTCCTTTCTTTTGCTTTGACAACGGTCTCTAAAACACCACTCACAACCAACCCCCCGTCTCTCTTTTCAATTATTTTCTGATAACGAGATGTATTTTTCCCCACCCCCTAACACTTATTGTGCAGCCTTCCTCAGGCCTAAGGCAGCCTTTCCTAGAACCTCAGCCCATCTTACCCTTTAAAAAACGCCTGCCGCGGCGGCCATCTTGACTTTCTTAGATTACCTTGATCGTCTGAATTCTGTTTTCACGCTCACCTATTAACCCTGTCAGGCCCTGCACACATTATTCACTGAGAGATCAGAGGATTTGCATAGAGCTTTACAGCTCTATTGTCTCTGTATGACAACAACAGCCCTTCATCTAATATCTCCTATAGATGTAGCACATGTAGGTTCAATGATGTCATATCCTCCTGCCAGTAACCACTACTAAACCCAAACAGATAAACATTATTCTATTATTAAACCACACAGAGGATGCTTTCTGTGTACGGCTGTGCCGCTGCTTGTCCTGTGAAGCATTATGTGTGTGCACCGCATGTTGCATGGGGGGGACAGGGGAGGATGGGGGGATGTGTCACAGGGTTTTGGGGTAGGGGAGCGGAGTGGTTGGCATGGTCTTGCTGCATGTCTGGGATGTCGCCGTGACAACGGTTACCGCGAGCCTGTCTCACACACACTAACGTCACGTTGTCTGTGTGTGTTGTCTGTGCATGTGTGTGTGTGTTGGCTCGTGTCCATTTCTCTTATATTGACAAGACCAGAAGGTGGATAAAGGATAAATGAAAACGATGACGTTCCCCTCCCCCTGTCCCTCAGTTTTGGTTTATCGCTTTATGGCCTGGTCTCTGTTGAACTCTGTGAATCTCCTATCCACTACGGGGAGCTCTGTTAGTGGCAGCCAGCTGTCTGCTCTTACTGATCTAGAATCAGATTAATATCCCATAATCCTGAACTAAACCATTCAAGGGGAAAACGCACAAAGCTGACATTGGATCAGAGTCTAACTTCATTCTACACCTGCTATCAGAGAAGGCGTAAATAATGCTGTGACACTACTGAACCTGTGAGGGCCTCCTAAGTAACACAACAAGGACTGTTATTCATATCTGTGTACAGACATGAACAAGGTAACACCCACAAGAGGAACCAACCAACTCATAGTAATCAGTAGTGGTAGTGTAATGCTAACCATTTTATACCTTTGGCTCTCACAGGCTGTAAAGAAATCATGGTATCATTTGCCACCGCCATGAAATGATCAAATAACTGAAGTATCAATGTTTACATCTTTTTGGTACTGACAGTACCTAATAACAACTCAGCTGCCAAACAGCTGCCATAACTGGTGTAGCAGTGCCAATGACACATTGTATAGTTGACAGACAGATGTTCAGATAGACAGACAGACTCATAGAGCCTGCTACAAAAAATGACAGCGCTCCCCCCCACCAACCCCCTTTCCCTGTCTCCTCACCTGGAGGTTCAGAACACACCTACACCACCACTTCCTGGGGGACACACCCTTTTTACTCACCCACCTTCCCCCGATTGGCTCTTTCCAACAGAGGCTGCTGCGGATGGACCTCCCGGTCGCCGACGACAACTCAGTACACTTCAACTCCACCCTGATGGCCCTGATCCGCACGGCGCTGGACATCAAGATCGCCAAGGGTACGGAAGGTTTGGAACCCCTCTTTCCTGCTTGCCTTTTTCACCATCTCTTCCCCCTGTTTCTTGTCTTCCCTAGAACAGAACAGAGCAGGGCAGTCTGCTACTGTAAGGTGATTGTGTATCGTGTGTACCCTGCTGTCCCTGAGACCTACATCGGTCCCTCTGCTTCTCCCACGGTGTCCTAAGTACAGCTCTTTTTCTATAGAGTTTGTATAGTTCTTATTAACCAATAGAATTGAATGTGTACTACCAGCCATACTGTCAGTGTAATAGGGTTTCTAATAGGCTACAGCTCTTTTTTTGTAGACTTTGTAGAGTTCTTATGTGAATTAACAATCATAGTTTCAATGTAATTGAGTCTCACCTTATTTGGTTGGCCCAATCAAAGTGAAGATGGCCAGACATACTATTGAATCCCCATGTCTCTATGTTACATGGCTCATCCACACTATACATTTAAACTGGGAGTCAAGGCTCACCTCTATTAACAAACACATTCTCTTGTGTCTGTGTGCTTGTGTGTGTTTTCATGTCTGTGCGTCAATTCTTACACCTCTATGGCTCTGCTGTGCATTTGTATCGATGTGAATGTGTGTGTTTATGTGTGTGTATACACTGGTGCATGTGTGTGTGTGTGCCTGCTTGTTTGCATGTGCCTGCTTGTGTGCCTGCTTGTGTGTGTGTGTGTGTGTGTGTGTGTGTGAGTGTGTGTGTGTGTGCCTGCTTGTGTGCATGTACCTGCTTGTGTGCCTGCTTGTGTGTGTGTGTGTGTGTGTGTGTGTGTGTGTGTGTGTGTGTGTGTGTGTGTGTGTGTGTGTGTGTGTGTGTGTGTGTGTGTGTGTCATTGCGTGTGTGTAGGAGGTGTGGACAAACACCAGATGGATGCAGAGCTGAGGAAAGAGATGATGGCGATTTGGCCCAATCTCTCCCAGAAGACCCTGGACCTCTTAGTCACGCCACATAAGTGTAAGCTGCAGTGTGTTTGGACCGCGACGCGATGCCAGTGTCTGTCTACTTCTTCATGCCACCCGAGGACAGCTTCTCTCAACCAGTCTCCTTCACTGCTGCACCCTCTGATACAGCAGGCACAGCCCCCTACACAACACACACACACACACACACACACACACACACACACACACACACACACACACACACACACACACACACACACACACACAATCACACACACACTTATTATGTACACATAGACACATACCAACACCAACACACACACACACACAGGATCCCATGATTCCCACCAGTCCAATCCTCGAAGACGACACACCTAATTGTAGACCTCCATCTCCAGCCTACATCCACCTCCACCAGCCCTAGTCCCATTTCCCTACAGCAGGCCATGTACCCCATCCACCTCCACCAGCCCTAGTCCCATTTCCCTACAGCAGGCCATGTACCCCATCCACCTCCACCAGCCCTAGTCCCATTTCCCTACAGCAGGCCATGTACCCCATCCACCTCCACCAGCCCTAGTCCCATTTCCCTACAGCAGGCCATGTACCACATCCACCTCCACCAGCCCTAGTCCCATTTCCCTACAGCAGGCCATGTACCCCATCCACCTCCACCAGCCCTAGTCCCATTTCCCTACAGCAGGCCATGTACCCCATCCACCTCCACCAGCCCTAGTCCCATTTCCCTACAGCAGGCCATGTACCACATCCACCTCCACCATCCCTAGTCCCATTTCCCTACAGCAGGCCATGTACCCCATCCACCTCCACCAGCCCTAGTCCCATTTCCCTACAGCAGGCCATGTACCCCATCCACCTCCACCAGCCCTAGTCCCATTTCCCTACAGCAGGCCATGTACCCCATCCACCTCCACCAGCCCTAGTCCCATTTCCCTACAGCAGGCCATGTACCCCATCCACCTCCACCAGCCCTAGTCCCATTTCCCTACAGCAGGCCATGTACCCCATCCACCTCCACCAGCCCTAGTCCCATTTCCCTACAGCAGGCCATGTACCACATCCACCTCCACCAGCCCTAGTCCCATTTCCCTACAGCAGGCCATGTACCCCATCCACCTCCACCAGCCCTAGTCCCATTTCCCTACAGCAGGCCATGTACCACATCCACCTCCACCAGCCCCAGTCCCCACACACCCATATAGACCTCTTTTCTTGCACCCATATCACACCTCCACCCAACCTAACAACTGTACACAGCAGGCCTCATCCTAAAGTCCCAATGCAATACTTCCAACAGCCCATTCCACTGATTCCAGGCCTGTTCTGTAGACCCAACATCACACCTCCACCGGATCCAATACCAGCAGGCTGTCTGCCCAGCTCTGTGCCTGAGATCAGGGGGTGCTTCTCTATAGACCAACTCTCTATAGTAGTCTTTTCACTCCAGGGGTTTAGTTCATACAGTGCTACTGTAGGTCAGAACATTTCAGGGGTTTAGTTCATACAGTGCTACTCTAGGTCAGAACATTTCAGGGGTTTAGTTCATACAGTGCTACTGTAGGTCAGAACATTTCAGGGGTTTAGTTCATACAGTACTACTGTAGGTCAGAACACTCCAGGGGTTTAGTTCATACAGTGCTACTGTAGGTCAGAACACTCCAGGGGTTTAGTTCATACAGTACTACTGTAGGTCAGAACACTCCAGGGGTTTAGTTCATACAGTGCTACTGTAGGTCAGAACACTCCAGGGGTTTAGTTCATACAGTACTACTGTAGGTCAGAACACTCCAGGGGTTTAGTTCATACAGTACTACTGTAGGTCAGAACACTCCAGGGGTTTAGTTCATACAGTGCTACTTTAGGTCAGAACACTCCAGGGGTTTAGTTCATACAGTGCTACTGTAGGTCAGAACACTCCAGGGGTTTAGTTCATACAGTGCTACTGTAGGTCAGAACACTCAAGGGGTTTAGTTCATACAGTGCTACTGTAGGTCAGAACACTAGCTGCTATGCATGTCGGAGAAATACATACAGGACTAGAAGGAATGCACAAGTGCCAAAGCACTAGTTGCTATGTAGATATTAGATGTATATTATATGAAAGGAAACATGATTTACAGTATAGGTAAAGGCATCTGGGTCAGGTGCGTTATAGCTACTCACCAGATTGCTAATTGTACCAAATTTTACCAGAATGCACAGGCTTCCTTGCCCTGCTAATAACGTTCAAGCCAAGTTGAAATAAAATGTGTGGTAATTTAGCATGCTGGTGAGCGGAGTACAGAAATGGCCAATAGCATAATGTTGTGAACACACTTTTTTGAACTGGACTTTAGGCCCTTTTATTGTGAAGATGTGATCTGCTGTTGAAACCTGGAAATGACTCTTTCAAAGACTGTTATCGCACTTTATACTATTCTGAAGCTCTGTTTTGTTTATCTGTTTGGAGATCACAAAGTACAAGGTCCAAATTGAACTAAGTACAACATGTCCACCTTCTATTGAGAAGTAAATGGGGACCCATCAGTCCTGCATCAGAATGCCAAAACAGCATCAAAACAGCCCCAGTAGTTCTGTTGATACTGTCCAGTCCTCTGCCAGGTCCCCCATCTACACAATGAAGTGGTCTTGAGTCTTGTCTTCTGATTGAAGACCACCAGTCAGTAGAAATACAGATATGGCTAGAAAAGATGGAAAGAAGGAAAGACTACAGTTAAACAGAGAAAATGTGACACATGATCATTTTTTAGTCTGAGTCTGTTTGTGAAAAGACTATCAGCTCTGTGTTCGTGTATATGTGTGTATTTGTCTGTGTGAGTGTGTGTCTCTCTCTCTGCGTGCGTACCTCGTCCCCTCTACTCCCATCCCTCTCGCTCAGGGTCCCATACGTAGTGGTCTAATCGTGCAGGGTAACTTGTCCCTCTCTCAGCAGCAACAGACCTGACGGTGGGGAAGATCTACGCTGCCATGATGATCATGGAGTACTACAGGCAGAGCAAGGCCAAGCGCTCTCAGGCGCGGCTAGAGGCGGAGCAGGTACAACTACTATCCCTAGGAACCATCCCCAAACCTTCAGACAACGCAGACTGACTGAGAGCAGAGTCAGACTGACTACAAATACTGCTGTGCTGTTAGTACAGGGGTCAAAGCGGAGCTGTGACAACCCATAACCACGCCCACCCACAGTCTTACTATAGCATTTACTTACTACGTTATTGTAAGGTCACTTGTTATCATTGACCTCACCTGGCTAAAGGTTAGAGGTCAAAGGTTAGAGGACCACTGCCATTGGGTTTACCCATTCTAGTCTTGTCTCTGTGTTCTTCCATCCTCCCTTCCTTCCTATCTATCTCTGCAGTTAGTCGGTATAAAACTCTGTGAGGCCCTCTGGTGGACAAAGTATTTCACTGGTCCATGTTATATTACATTTTTACATGATATTATATTATTGCTATACAGAAAACCAGCAGATTATATTTCAAGCACAATTATATAATTCTGAATCACAATTATTTCTAAAGAAGAGGCACTTTTCTTGCTATAGAGAACCCTCTCGATCATCTTTGGATCGGTTTGGGCTGGGTGTCTTTGTCACAGCTCTGGATGGCGAAGACTGTACGACGTTAATGTACATTCCTCACCTAAGCCTGTTCCTCTTTATCCTCCCTTTCCCTGGCTGTGAATCCACTGCTAGTGATGATGATGATGATGATGCTAGTCTTCCCAAGCCTTTAGCCACATCCTGGCCTTGGACTGTTGCCCTACACCCTGGACTGTAGCATTGTACTGTAGCCCCCTATTCCCTGTTGACATAGAGAATGCATATACAACCAATACAATGGATCTTGTGTTTATGTAGTCACATGTGAAGCCACTGACGATAAAACATTAAAATTGTAGCAGTATTACAGAAACATTTTAAGTGTAAAGTAAAATATGACGTTTTAAATTACGGAGATTGTTTTATTTAGATGTATTTGTATTTCTCACGCACACACATACACGGTTTCCTATTTTACAGACAGAGTCCTACTCCTCCTCTCCTCCTACTCCTCCTCTCTCACTGCACTATAAGCATGCCACTTTCCCTGCTCTGCTATGGCCACCTGCCACCACTCTACACACAACTCTCAGCCATATCAATTCCTCATGACTTCATTGCTGTCATCTGGCATTCCTTCCTTGTAGGATAGCACAAGGAAGAGGTTGGTCTTGAAGGGATAGTCACTAAATTCAAAGATTAAACAATGATCTTAACTCTTTTTCTCTGACACATGAGGTGAAGGGCGTGAGAGAGGCAGGATATTGAAAGATCTAGGAGTTAGTTGAGAGAGTCTGGCTCTGTCTGAGCTTTAAAAACTGACCTCAAACCTGCCTTAGCCATGTGTATAGATTTGTATACGTACATGCTTTTTGAAGAGTTGGTTGGATGGGACCTACAGTATGAGTCAGGGGATAGTTTGATTGGACAAGTCACAGGAACTCCTCAGGAACATGATGGAGCTATCTAAGGAGGATGCCATCTAAACAACTGTAGAAACCACCCTCTATCACCTGTCAAACTACAATGGAAGACTCATAAGACAAGCTGAGAAGACTCAAGAGTTGGTCACCCAATACTTAGAGTCAAGTAATTGAACATTTGACCGTGACCATGTCATATGCTTGGTCTTCATTCACAACTACAACCATACCACCCAGCTGGTCCTTGTGCTTTTACTCTAATGCTCCCAAGGTGTACTTTCCCATGACCACAAACATGTACAGAGCACAAACACTCACGAACTGGAGTTTCTTGGGCAACGAATGTTATCAAACATTGATGATGTCACTGCAACATCCTCATCCAATAGTCGCCCATCCTGCTCTCCAGCCAATGTCTGCTCTCCCACCCTTTACCCCTACACATCCTCTCCCCTCTCCCCTGTACCCCTCTCTACACCTCCTCTTACTGAGCTGCCCCTCACTTTCCTCCCCTTGCACCCCGACCTCTCTTCCCCTCCTTCCCTCCCCCACCCCTGCTGCTACTTGCTTACAGAAGGACAGGAGCAGAGGAGTGGACTTCCCTCCCCCTTGCACCATCTCAGACAGTATTATTACCATACTGTTAGATAAGGAGAGACATAGTGTAGGGTAGCATCTATCCCAGTGATGAGAGTTTCTTCCCTGCATGATTCCAGGTAGAGCTTGCTGCCATAGATAAGCATGTGGTTTGTCATGATGTGAGACTAGGGGTGGGACCTGGAGAATGGGAATACCCTTGCTTCGAACGGTTCAGGTTCGGACAAGAACTGTTCCAAGTGTTTAGAAATGACGATTGGACAAATATTGTTTGGAAAAATATTTGTGTGCTATTTCCTTGTGTGACCTGGAACCTTTGTGATCCATCCACTTTAAACTTGACCCTCCATGGCTCGTGAAATCCTTAAACCAAAACAGCTACTTACCATTGAAACCCATTCCAGCTAGCAAGTATATACTGGCCCAGGAGTGGCCCACTGCCAGCATGGTTTACGGCCCACAGCTGGAAACCAAATGCGGCCCAACAACATTTTGCCCAGATATCTTACGGACATAAAAGTAGCAGTTGGTCACTTTTAAGTGGATGTGTAATAACTGAATGACACTGTATGTGGTTATTTGAACACACTCCCACCATGCATTTCACTTACACTAAGAAAAACAGGTGCTATCCAGAACCTAAAAGAGTTCTTAAGCTGTCCCCATAGGATAACCATTTGATTAACCCTTTTTGGTTCCAGATATAACCCTTTTGGTTCCAGGTAGAACCCCTTTGGGTTCTATGTAGACCCCTTCTACAAAGGGTTCTGCCTGGAACCCAAAACAGTTCTTCCTGGAACCAAAAATGGTTTTCCTATGGGGACATCCAAAGAACCCTTTGGAACCCTTTTTTCTAACAGTGTCCTGTATGTTCCCAACAGGTCTACTCCAAGTCCTCATCTTCCTCTCTCTTTTTCATCCTTCCTCTATCCCTCCTTGTGTCCTTTTTCGCTCTCGATATTCGTTCACATGGACTTCTACCTCTATTCTTTCCTTTTCTCATCCTCTCCTCCTGTCTTCCTTTCTCTATCATAATTTGTATATTATTTTCTGACTATTCTCCCTCCTCTCCTTATGTGTCAACGTCTGTTTTCAACAGAGACTTGGAATGTTCTCTTCCTGATGGATCTGTCCATTGGTTTTGCACTGATGTTCTGCCTTGTTCAACTCTTCCTTATTTCCTCCCTGGTCTTGCTGTCCTACTGCTCTAATGGATTGTTGGACTGGCTCAAACTGCACCCACCAACTCTCATTTCCTGGTTGCCGATAGTGATCATTTGGCTGCTTGAGGTCAAATGGGGGTCAAAAGTCAAGGTTGAAATCCAATCAGGTCAAGAGGTAAACACTGTCCATCCTGTCGAATGGGTTGTGTATTGAATGGCACCTTTTTCATGTTATAGTGCACTTCTTTTGAATCAAAGCCTAGGTGAAAATCAGAAATAGTGTGTCATTTGAGATGTGTTCCTATGAGCAACATACAAATTGTCTGATAAGATAAAAAATACTTTAGACAAAGACCTTAATTAATGCCAGACAAATCCAGACCTCTTTGTAGCATCCAACGGAACACTTCCAAATCCATAGCTAGGTACTGTATACTGTAGGTCATATACAGTGGCTATGGCTCTGGTTAATGCCCTTCATTCATGGTGACCTGGAAGTAGATGATTCATTGGCATGAGCCTTCCATTCTCACATTTACAGCAGGACTCCAACTCCCCTCCCAGAATGCGCTCTGGCTCAGTCAGCCCCTGCTGACTGAAACCCTTCCTCCCCCCTGGATGCTGTGACCTGCTCTGAACTCACTTTCTTCTCCAACTTCCCCATTTCCTGTTTGTCTACCTTAAAGCCGGCGGCCATGTTGTATCTCACACAGAGTCGAACGACATTACTGTTTCAGCGCGTGGAGCCGCCCTCCCCCATCCAGGACGGGCCTCTCAGCCTCCCTCCTACCCATCCGGCAGACCCCGTCAACAGCCTGTGAGTAGACCCCCCCCCAACTCTCTCTCTGGGTCTCTCTCTCTGTCCTCTCCCTCTCTCTCTGTTTTCTCTCTCCCTCTTTCTCTGCAGCCAGAGGGAGGATGGGTAGTGGCTCCACAGGTGGAGTGTCATCCATGAGAAGGAGGAGCAGGACGACACGCTGGGCGGACACGCCTCACGTGTAGAGGACCACTGTGTGTATGTGCGTGTGTAGTGTGTTCAGAAAGGCTGGTGTATGGGTTTGTGGGGATGAGTGCATTCAGTTAGCCTCATACAAGCGCTGAATGCATGGGTCTGATGAAGGTGATGTATATGGGGCCTGGTTTGTGTGTATGCATGTGTGTGTCCGTGTTTGTCTATTCGTGTGTATATATGTCCCTGGTCTGACTGTGTGTGTGTGTTGTAGACTGGTGGAGGGAGGTGGTGTGTGTGTGTGTGTGTGTGTGTGTGTGTGTGTGTGTGTGTGTGTGTGTGTGTGTGTGTGTGTGTGTGTGTGTGTGTGTGTGTGTGTGTGTGTGTGTGGTGTGTGTGTGTGTGTGTGCGAGGGGCCTGTCTGACTGTCTGTGTGTTGTAGACCGGTGGAGGGGGGGGGTTCCAGAGAGCCAGTCGTGGGTGACAGTGCGGGCTCAGGAGATGTCCCAGAGAGTAGGCAGCTGGAGTCCTGAGGGACAGCACTCTGAGGATGGCCTGGACAGCAGGCATAACTCGCAGGTAACGCATTTACACAGGTGCGCGCACGCACACACACACACACACACACACACACATACACACACACCAGCATCCAGAGAAATCCCTGGACAACAGACATAACTCATAAGTGTATATACACGCACATGCATACGCACAAATACAGATCAATACAGTACGTGCATGTAACATGTACAGTATGTCATTGCACACAAGAACACACTAATAAATGGTTCCCAGTAAACATGAAATAGTGATTTTCTTTCATGCTATTCATGTTTCATGTTGTCAGAACATCCACATATTTTCATTGGACTGGTTCATATAGAGCTAGTTTCCTGGTGCTCTTTCCTTACAGGATATTTAGGGTCATCATTGTTGAATCAACTCATACACAGAGTCACCGCTGGCTCTGTTTTATTCCAGCCTATTGTCCCTACAGCTCCTCTCCCCTATAGGCACTTAGACAGATCTGAAAGGTGTATAGGTGTAAGCAATACAGCACATTCATCTAATGGCTTTGAGTCATTACTAATCCTTTCAGATCGACATGAAGGGCCCAGGAGTTAGAGTTAGTTATTGGGAAAATGTGAACATGATGGTTTCCCTATAACCTGCCCTGATTGGCTATGCCTGCTTAAACCCTCCCACCATTCACATCCCATATCCATCTATCCCCCTCAGCCCCCAGGCCCACAACCTCCAAGCCCTCATCCCCAGGCCCTCAGCCCCCAAACCCTCATCCCCCCTAAATAACATAATATTATCAAAATCAAAATCCGTCTGTTTGTTTTTTGTATTGGCTGCGTCTCAATCCATCTAATACGCCTATGTCGGCCTTCTGCATTTGTGGTGGAAAGTGGCAGAACTACAGCACTGTTTGTCAGACCAGGAGACATCCCGAAAATCGTTCTTCTCACGAAAACGTCTGTAGCGTGCAAACGATGGTGTTCTCCGTTTTGCTTTACGACACCCACAAGTGTCACTGGACTCGTCTGAAGGGAATCGAAAGGAATCGAAATATGGAAGTATGCGATATATATACAAAAGTATGTGAACACCTCTTCAAATTAGTGGATTTGGATATTTCAGCCAAACCCGTTGCTGACAGGTGTATAAAATCAAGCACACAGCCATGCAATCTCCATAGACAAACATTGGCAGTAGAATGGCCTTACTGAAGAGCTCAGTGACTTTCAACGTGGCACCGCCATAGGATGCCACCTTTCGAACAAGTCAGTTCGTCAAATTTCTTCCCTGCTAGAGCTGCTCTGGTCAACTGTAAGTGCTGTTATTGTGAAGTGGCAATGTCAAGGAGCAACAATGGCTCAGCCGCAAAGTAGTAGGCCACACAAGCTCACAGAACGGGACCGCCGAGTGCTGAAGCGTGTAGCGCGTAAAACTAGTCTGTCCTCGGTTGCAACGAGTTCCAAACGGCTTCTGGAAGCAACGTCAGCAAAAGAACTGTTAATTTTTTTATTATTAACATTTTTACATTTTTTAATTTGTTTTTGGGTGTAGATCAGCTTTAATATTCCAGATAGATTGTAGCTTCCATCAATGTACAGTGAGGGAAAAAAGTATTTGAGCCCCTGCTGTTTTTGTACGTTTGCCCACTGACAAAGAAATGATCATTCTATAATTTTAATGGTAGGTTTATTTGAACAGCGAGATACAGAATAACAACTAAAAATTCCAGAAAAACGCATGTCAAAAATGTTATAAATTGATTTGCATTTTAATGAGGGATAAGTATTTGACCCCCTCTCAATCAGAAATATTTCTGGCTCCCAGGTGTCTTTTATACAGGTAACCAGCTGAAATTAGGAGCACACTCTTAAAGGGAGTGCTCTAATCTCAGCTTGTTACCTGTATAAAAGACACCTGTCCACAGAAGCAATCAATCAATCAGATTCCAAACTCTCCACCATGGCCAAGACCAAAGAGCTCTCCAAGGATGTCAGGGACAAGATTGTAGACCTACACAAGGCTGGAATGGGCTACAAGACCATCGCCAAGCAGCTTGGTGAGAAGGTGACAACAGTTGGTGCGATTATTCGCAAATGGAAGAAACACAAAAGAACTGTCAATCTCCCTTGGCCTGGGGCTCCATGCAAGATCTCACCTCATGGAGTTGCAATGATCATGAGAACGGTGAGGAATCAGTACAGAACTACACGGGAGGATCTTGTCAATGATCTCAAGGCAGCTGGGACCATAGTCACCAATAACACACTACGCCATGAAGGACTGAAATCCGGCAGTGCCCGCAAGGTCCCCCTGCTCAAGAAAGCACATATACATGCCCATCTGAAGTTTGCCAATGAATATCTGAATGATTCAGAGGACAACTGGGTGAAAGTGTTGTGGTCAGATAAGACCAAAATGGAGCTCTTTGGCATCACTCAACTCGCCGTGTTTGGAGGAGGAGGAATGCTGCCTATGACCCCAAGAACACCATCCCCACCGTCAAACATGGAGGTGGAAACATTATGCTTTTGGGGTGGTTTTCTGCTAAGGGGACAGGACAACTTCACCGCATCAAAGGGACGATGGACGGGGACATGTACCGTCAAATCTTGGGTGAGAACCTTCTTCCCTCAGCCAGGGCATTGAAAATGGGTCGTGGATGGGTATTCCAGCATGACAATGACCCAAAACACACGGCCAAGGCAACAAAGGAGTGGCTCAAGAAGAAGCACATTAAGGTCCTGGATTGTCCTAGCCAGACTCCAGACCTTAATCCCATAGAAAATCTGTGGAGGGAGCTGAAGGTTCGAGTTGCCAAACGTCAGCCTTGAAACCTTAATGACTTGGAGAAGATCTGCAAAGAGGAGTGGGACAAAATCCCTCCTGAGATGTGTGCAAACCTGGTAGCCAACTACAAGACACGTCTGACCTCTGTGATTGCCAACAAGGGTTTTGCCACCAAGTACTAAGTCATGTTTTGCAGAGGGGTCAAAGATTTATTTCCCTCATTAAAATGCAAATCAATTTATAACATTTTTGACATGCGTTTTTCAGGATATTTTTGTTGTTATTCTGTCTGTCACTGTTCAAATAAACCTACCATTACAATTCTAGACTGATCATTTCTTTGTCAGTGGGCAAACGTACAAAATCAGCAGGGGATCAAATACTTTTTTCCCTCACTGTAATTGTATGCATCAGTTCCAATCCCCCATATGTTTTTGGGTAAATATATACACTGCTCAAAAAAATAAAGGGAACACTTAAACAACACAATGTAACTCCAAGTCAATCACACTTCTGTGAAATCAAACTGTCCACTTAGGAAGCAACACTGATTGACAATACATTTCACATGCTGTTGTGCAAATGGAATAGACAACAGGTGGAAATTATAGGCAATTAGCAAGACAACCCCAATAAAGGAGTGGTTCGGCAGGTGGTGACCACAGACCACTTCTCAGTTCTTATGCTTCCTGGCTGATGTTTTGGTCACTTTTGAATGCTGGTGGTGCTTTCATTCTAGTGGTAGCATGAGACGGAGTCTACAACCCACACAAGTGGCTCAGGTAGTGCAGCTCATCCAGGATGGCACATCAATGCGAGCTGTGGCAAGAAGGTTTGCTGTGTCTGTCAGCGTAGTGTCCAGAGCATGGAGGCGCTAACAGGAGACAGGCCAGTACATCAGGAGACGTGGAGGAGGCCGTAGGAGGGCAACAACCCAGCAGCAGGACCGCTACCTCCGCCTTTGTGCAAGGAGGAGCAGGAGGAGCACTGCCAGAGCCCTGCAAAATGACCTCCAGCAGGCCACACATGTGCATGTGTCTGCTCAAACGGTCAGAAACAGACTCCATGAGGGTGGTATGAGGGCCCGACGTCCACAGGTGGGGGTTGTGCTTACAGTCCAACACCGTGCAGGAAGTTTGGCATTTGCCAGAGAACACCAAGATTGGCAAATTCGCCACTGGCGCCCTGTGCTCTTCACAGATGAAGCAGGTTCACACTGAGCACATGTCTCCAGACTCTGTCACGTCTGTCACGCCGTGGAGAACGTTCTGCTGCCTGCAACATCCTCCAGCATGACCGGTTTGGTGGTGGGTCAGTCATGGTGTGGGGTGGCATTTCTTTGGGGGGCCGCACAGCCCTCCATGTGCTCGCCAGAGGTAGCCTGACTGCCATTAGGTACCGAGATGAGATCCTCTGACCCCTTGTGAGACCATATGCTGGTGCGGTTGGCCCTGGGTTCCTCCTAATGCAAGACAATGCTAGACCTCATGTGGCTGGAGTGTGTCAGCAGTTCCTGCAAGAGGAAGGCATTGATGCTATGGACTGGCCCGCCCGTTCCCCAGACCTGAATCCAATTGAGCACATCTGGGACATCATGTCTCGCTCCATCCACCAACGCCACGTTGCACCACAGACTGTCCAGGAGTTGGCAGATGCTTTAGTCCAGGTCTGGGAGGAGATCCCTTAGGAGACCATCCGCCACCTCATCAGGAGCATGCCCAGGCGTTGTAGGGAGGTCATACAGGAACGTGGAGGCCACACACACTACTGAGCCTCATTTTGACTTGTTTTAAGGACATTACATCAAAGTTGGATCAGCCTGTAGTGTGGTTTTCCACTTTAATTTTGAGTGTGACTCCAAATCCAGACCTCCATGGGTTGATAAATTGGATTTCCATTGATTATTTTTGTGATTTTGTTGTCAGCACATTCAACTATGTAAAGAAAAAATTATTTAATACGATTATTTCATTCATTCAGATCTAGGATGTGTTATTTTAGTGTTCCCTTTATTTTTTTGAGCAGTATATATATATATATATATATATATGTAACGATTGGCGTCGGGTGATGAGGAAGCGGACCAAAACGCAGCTGGGAGCGAACACATGTTTATTCAACACCATGGAATTAAACATGTACACAAAATTCAAGAAAATACCGATACGTTACTTGCTCAAACAAAGAGACAACAACCCACAAACATCGTGGGGGGAAAGGAACTTAAATGTGATTCCCAATCAGACATAACTAGCGACAGCTGTCTGATTGGAAATCACCCCCGAGCCCAACATAGAAATAAACCACAAAGAAAGGCTGTAACAAAACATAGAAAATAAACCATAGAAATACCACACCCTGACCAAAATAGCAGAGTTCCCCTGGTCAGGGCGTGACAGTACCCCCCCTCCAACGGTGCGTACTCCCGGCGCACCAACCTAAAGTCTATTAGGGGGAACCCGGGTGGGCGCCTCACCCTCGGTGGAGGCTCTGGCCCCGGGCGTGTTTCTCCCCCTGCCTCCACCCTAGCCCTACCCCTCTGGCCCGGACTGGACCACGGTGGAGCGGCATGCTCAGGCTCCGGAGCGGAGCCGCCGACCGGAACAGGACTGGTCACCGGTGGACCGGACACAGGCCGGGCCGGACTGTGGACACGCGCCGTGGGCTTGGTGCGGGGAACAGGGACGGGCCGGACAGGACCGGGGACACGCACCACCAACCTGGTGCGGGGAAGCAGGGACGGGCCGGACTGGCCTGGGGACACGCACCACCAACCTGGTGCGGGGAGCAGGGACGGGCCGGACTGGACTGGGGACACGCACCACCGGCTTGGTGCGGGGAGCCGGGATGGGCCGGACAGGACTGTGGACACGCACCACTAACCTGGTGCGGGGAGCAGGAATGGGCCGGACAGGACTGGGGACACGCACCACTAACCTGGTGCGGGGAGCAGGGACGGGCCGGACTGGACTGGGGACACGCACCACTGGCTTGGTGCGGGGAGCAGGGACGGGCCGGACTGGACTGGGGACACGCACCACTGGCTTGGTGCGGGGAGCAGGGATGGGCCGGACAGGACTGTGGACATGCACCACTAACCTGGTGCGGGGAGCAGGGACGGGCCGGACTGGACTGGGGACGTCTGGCAGCTCGGGACAGTCTGGGCAGTCTGGCCACTCCGGCAGTTCAGCGCAGTCTGGCCACTCCGGCAGTTCAGCGCAGTCTGGCCACTCCGGCGACTGTTGACTGGCGGGCAGCTCCGACGACTGTTGACTGGCGGGCAGCTCCGACGACTGTTGACTGGCGGGCAGCTCCGACGACTGTTGACTGGCGGGCAGCTCCGACGATTGTTGACTGGCGGGCAGCTCTGACGACTGTCGACAGGCGGACAGCTCTGACGACTGTTGACTGGCGAGGCTGGGTTCACGCACTTGAAGCCTGGTGCGTGGTGCTGGTACCGGATATATAGGACCATGGAGGCTTACTGGTGGTCTCGAGCTTAACCCTGGCATCACCCTTTCTGGCTGTATGCCTACTACCCCCCTGGTAACTGCGGGGCGCTGGTATAGCGCGTACTGGCCTAAAAACACTTGGCCTCGCCATAACACCCATTACCCCGAAGCGTAAGCCCTGTCCATTAACTGGCCTCCCAGAAACAGTCCGGGGATTTGGCCTGGGGCTCCAAACTTGCCCCGCAAAACTCCCCTTGTGCCCCCCCCAAAAAAAATTATTGGGGAGGCCTCTCGAGTTTCCTCAACTCCTCGTTCCTCTGCTGCTTGGTCCTGGTTTGGTGGGTTGTTCTGTAACGATTGGCGTCGGGTGATGAGGAAGCGGACCAAAACACAGCTGGGAGCGAACACATGTTTATTCAACACCATGGAATTAAACATGTACACAAAATTCAAGAAAAATACCGATACGTTACTTGCTCAAACAAAGAGACAACAACCCACAAACATCGTGGGGGGAAAGGAACTTAAATGTGATTCCCAATCAGACATAACTAGCGACAGCTGTCTGATTGGAAATCACCCCCGAGCCCAACATAGAAATAAACCACAAAGAAAGGCTATAACAAAACATAGAAAATAAACCATAGAAATACCACACCCTGACCAAAATAGCAGAGTTCCCCTGGTCAGGGCGTGACAATATATATATATATATATATAAAGGTTCGGTTTGGACACACCTACTCATTCAAGGGTTTGTCTTTATTTTTTACTAGACATCAAAACTATGAAATAGCACATATGGAATCATGTAGTATCCAGAAAAGTGTTAAACCTATCAAAATACATTTTAGATTATTCAAAGTAGCCACCACATGCCTTGATGACAGCTTTGCACACTCTTGGCATTCTCTCAACCAGCTTCATGAGGTAGTCACCTGGAATGCTTTTCCAGCAGTCTTGAAGGAGTTCCCACATATGCTGAGCACTTGTGGCTGCTTTTCTTTCACTCTGCGGTCCAACCCATCCCAAACCATCTCAATTGGGTTGAGGTCGGGTGATTGTGGAGGCCAGGTCATCTGATGAATCAATCTATCACTCTTATTCTTGGTCAAATAGCCCTTACACAGCCTGGAGGTGTGTTTTGGGACATTGTCATGTTGAAAAACAAATGATAGTCCCACTAAGCACAAACCAGATGGGATAGCATATCACTGCAGAATGCTGTGGTAGTCATGCTGGTTAAGTGTGTCTTGAATTCTAAATAAATCGCAGACAGTGTCACCAGCAAAGCAACCCCAAAACATCACACCTCCTCCTCCATGCTTCACGGAGGGAACTACACATGCAAAGATAATCTGTTCACCTACTCTGTGTCTCACAAAGACCAACAATCTCCAATTTGGACTCATCAGACCAAAGGACAGATTTCCACCGTTCTAATGTCCATTGTCGTGTTTCTTGGCCCAAGCAAGTCTCTACTTCTTATTGGTGTCCTTTAGTAGTGGTTTCTTTGCAGCAATTCGACCCTGAAGGCCTGATTCACGCAGTCTCCACTGAACAGTTGATGTTGAGATGTGTGTCTTACTTAAACTCTGTGAAGCATTTATTTGGGTTGCAATTTCTGAGAATGGTAACTCTAATGAAATTATCCTCTGCAGCAGAGATAACTCTGGGTCTTCCTTTCCTGTGGCGGTCCTCATGAGAGCCAGTTTCATCATAGCGCTTGATGGTTTTTGCGACTGCACTTGAAGAAACCTTCGAAGTTCTTGACATTTTCTGAATTGACTGACCTTCATGTCCTAAAGTAATGATGGACTGTCATTTCTCTTTGCTTATTAGAGCTGTTCTTTCCATAATATGGACTTGGTCTTTTACCAAATAGGGCTATCTTCTTATACCATCCCAACACAACTGATTGGCTCAAAGGCAAGAAAGGAAATAACTTCCCACAAATTTACTTTTAACAAGGCACACCTGTTAACCTTATATGAAATGGATTCCAGGTGGCTACCTCATGAAGCTGGTTGAGAGGATGCCAAAAGTGTGCAACGCTGTCGTCAAGGCAAAGGGTGGCTACTTTAAAGTATCTCAAATATAAAATATATTTTGATTTGTTTTACACATTTTTGGGTTACTACATGATTCCATATGTGTTATTTCATAGTTTTTATGTCTTCACTATTATTCTACAATGTAGAACATAGTAAAAAAAATAATAATTGGAATGAGTAGGTGTGTCCGAACTTTGTACTGGTACTATATATATTTGTTTATATAGACCTTAATCAAATAGCTAAATGATCCATGGTAGACCATCTTAAAACAATTCCATGTTTAGCATAGACTTTAGAGGGTACATTCACTTCAATGGGGGGTAGGGATGTCCCAAGGATACCGGATAGCACGGACACCAAGCCTCAGCCCCCAAACCTTCAGCCCCCAAGCCCTCTATTCCCAAGCCCCCTGCACCGAAGCCCACTTGTACTGAAGCCCTCTGGACCGAAGCCACCTGCCACCGAAGCCCCCTACGCAGAAGGCCCCCTGCACAGAAGCCCTCTGCACCGAAGCCCCCTGCACCGAAGCCCCCTGTACCGAAGCCACCTGCACAGAAGCCCATGCACCGGAAGCCCCCTGTACGAATGCCCCCTGTACCGTAGCCCCCTGCACCGAAAGACCCCTGCACCCAGCCCCCTGCACCAAAGCCCCCTGCACCGAAAGCACCCTGCCACCAAGCCCCTGCCTCAGCTCAGCAGTTCCCGCTCTTGATCCAAGTCCAGGTCCAAGTCCTAGCTCCTAGACCACAGCCCTAGCCCCTCGCCCTAGATCTAAACCTAGCCTTAAACCTTCCCCCGTCCCCCGTCCCCATGTTCCCAGGCCCAAACCCCAGTCCCTCCCACACTACACTACATGCTACTGTACACCACAGGAAGCTGCTGAGGGGAAGATGGCTCATAACAATAGCTGGAATGGAGCAAATGGAATGTCATCAAACACATGGAAACCATGTATTTGATACTATTCCATTCACTCCAATCCAACCATTATAATGAGCCCGTCCTCCCCAATTAAGGTCCCAACAACCTCCTGTGCTGTACACACTACACTCACCCACACTCACATGGGATAAAGGATGACAAACAGACCATTGTCTCCGGTCATATTCCTCATCACAGTCACGCCTGCTCTCACTCTATTTTGCAGACGGTAGAGATGAGAGAGATGGGGCGTGATGGTTACTCGGATACCGAGCACTTTCTGCCAATGGAAGGCCACGGAAGGGCCGCTTCCATGCCACGCCTTCCAGGCGAAAACCCAAGTGAGCACCCCTCATTTCCTCTCCTCCCTCCCTCTCTCGCTCCCTCTGTCTTTCCATCTCCTTGACTCAATCTCCACGATAAAACTACATGGCTAGAGACACACCAAAGACTAGAGACAGACTATTTATAATCCAACACAGTGCATAACAAAATACTATAAACATTGCTGAAAATAGACACGTGATATTTCAAGCATATTTTTATAAATGCATGGTAATTTGACGTGATATCATGCATTTTGACGTAGCTCCCCTTTCTATGCTGTTGAAATATCGCCCATAGGATGTTTGCCAGACAGACTTACAGGTAAGTCTTACAGAATTACCATACCAAATACCCCAACACCCCACTCTTCCCATCCTCTTCTCCTCCTCTCCACTCATCCCCTACTGCATGGAGGGGTGTTACTGTGGTTGTCCCTTCTCATCCAGTACCAAGTCATCTTGCTATATTGTCACACACACTCTTTGTTTAAAGTAGTCCATCGATCCGATGATGGACTTTCCACTACTGCTTGTGGGTTCACTGATGACTGTGTAATCTGATGCGGGATGCACACTGTTGCCACAGACAGAGCACACAAAGGCTGTCCTGTTTGAGGCCGGTGAAGTAATGGTCTCTGTTCACTCCTTTTTTCCTCGGTCTACTGCACTCCTTGGAGGGCAGAGGTCACGCCAGGTGGAACGGTCCGCAGCAAACAGTCTGGAGGGAGGCAGAGTCCACACTTCTTTAGTGATGTCTTCAGTGGTCCTTAGCCACTTTTTCTGCCCACCTGAAGAGCAACGGCCCAGTTGTAGCTGTCCATACAGCATATTTCGCGGCAGGCGATCCTCTAGCATCCAGATGGCATGGCCGAGCCATCTAAGCTGGTGGTGTGTGATGGACGCTCCAATACTCATGCAGTTGGTTTTTTGTAGGATCTCTGAGTGCGGAACACGGTCCTGCAGGTCACTTCAAAGTGCGTTGAAGGCATTCTATGTGAAAGGACTCCAGTTGTTTACATGTCGGCTTTAGACTGTACGTGTTTCACATCCATAAAGGAGTGTAGATACACACACTGCCTGGTAGACTGGAACTTGGTGTGGGAGGTGCAGGTTGCTGTTTGTTGAAAACACTCTTCCTTAGCCGTCCAACAGATGACAAGGTCTGTTTGACCCGATTCTGGATATCCTGGTCGAGGGGATTGCTTCCAAGATATAAAAAATGTGATACAATTGGCACGTGAGGAGTCTGAGATGGAGAATGCAGGTGTTTTCAGGCGGAGGATCAGATGACCACTGACATAGGACCTCTGTTTTTGGGACGTTAACAGACAGCCCCATAGGCTGTATGCTCTCACAGCTGCTCTGACTGTGGCTTGTAGAGCTTCTGGGGTATGTGCCAAAGAGTGCAATCATCTGCATACTGAAGCTCATGTACTTGTAAGATTTGAGCTTTATGGCAGCTTGGAGTTTTCCTAATGTTGAAGAAGTTCCATCCAAGTCCAGGGTCGCCCCACTCTCTGTTTCCATGTCCTTGTGCAGGACTGCTGTGGCACCACAGGAGGAAGCATTGAATAGGACCGGCGCAAGCATCCAACCTTGCCTCCCACCAGTACCAACTCTAAAGGGTTCAGACTCCTGCACCGGCTAATTCTTACTCTGGCCACCATCCCTCATGGATCTGCATGCAGGACGTCACACATTTCCCAGTGCAGCCATACTGCAGGAGGACCTTCCAAAGGAGTTCACGGTGTACTGTGTCAAAGGCTTTGGAGAGATCCAGAAAGGCCATGAAACAGGTCTTGTCTGTTCGCCTGCAATTTTCCTGATGTTGGTGTGCACTGAAGATCATGTCTACCATGCTTCTGTTCTTTCTGAAGCCGCACTGGGACTCCGATAGCAGATCTTCAGTGATGGTGTAGATGATTCTGTGGTGGATGACCTTTGCCAGGACTTTGACAGCAACTGGAGGAATGATATACCCCTGCTGTTGCCGCAGATGGATTGCCCCCTTGTTTTTTGTATATATGTTTGCATCCCTCCATTGATCGGGGATGTGCTCTTGTCTCCATATCTCAGAGATGAGCAGGCAAACTGCTCTGGTACAGAAATAGCCCCCCAGTTTTAGGATCTCAGCAGGGATGGAGTCAGGTCCAGGAGTTTAGTTATTCTTCAGTGACCTGACGGTGGGTGCAGACCTCAGAAAAGGTGGGTGGGAGATCAAGGCTCTGGATGGTGGGCAGTGTTCGGAGCTCCTCCAGGACTGAGTAGTCACTGGGCTCGCCTGGTTAAGAGGGCTTCATCTCTGGACTATCGTAGTTTGGTCCTTTATGGGAGTGGACCCATCTGCACTATCTTAGGGTACAGAGAAAGCAACTTCTTTAGCCATAGGTTGTCTTCGAGGCATCATACAACTTATGCATGTTTTATCTGTCCCAACAAGATTTAATTTCTTGTGCTTGGAGATCCACTACTCATTTTGTCGTAGAGTTCTCTGTGCCTCCTTCCACTGCTACACGCACGCACACACACACACACACACACACACACACACATCCCCCCCCCACAACACACCCAGCACTCGTACATTCTTCCTTCTGCCCTCATAACGATCACTGCTGTTAAGCCCCAGATCTTCTTTCTTTATTTCTCTTTCTCTCTCCAGCTAAAGTTCTTATCTTCTATCTAAATCAATCTTTATTTCTCTTTCTCTCTCCAGCTAAAGTTCTTATCTTCTATCTAAATCAATCTTTATTTCTCTTTCCTCTCTCCAGCTAAAGTTCTTATCTTCTATCTAAATCAATCTTTTATTTCTCTTTCTCTCTCCAGCTAAAGTTCTTATCTTCTATCTAAATCAATCTTTATTTCTCTTTCTCTCTCCAGCTAAAGTTCTTATCTTCTATCTAAATCAATCTTTTATTTCTCTTTCTCTCTCCAGCTAAAGTTCTTATCTTCTATCTAATCATTATTTTATTTCCCTCTTCTCTAATGGTTTTGCTACAAAGGTGACTTGAAATGTGGGGTTTTGTTTCAACTGGTTTGAATTTGAAATCATGCCCAACTGCCAATGATCTAGTGTCATTTTGGGGTCAATATTTCTTTGAGAAGATATTGTTCAAGTGGTCTAGTAGTGTACTGTCATACTCAAACTAAAAAAGATATAGTAAATAGAATATCTTATCATAAGGTGAATGCACCAATTTGTAAGTCGCTCTGGATAAGAGCGTCTGCTAAGTGACGTAAATGTAAATGTAAATCTTGAAACAACAACTGTCACCAGGTTGAAACAGTGTTTTTGCTCTGATATGAGTAAGTGAGCTGCTGCTATGTGTGGATGTGTGACTATGTCCTGATGTCCTGACAGAGTGTGTATTTGTCGGTGTGTGTGTGTGTGTGTGTGTGTTGTCCAGTCTTCTTTCGTTCTCTTGTGTGTCGTAAGTTGTGCCTTTTCACTGTACTGTTGTTTTTGCCGTAGTAGCATGGTGTGTTATGGTGTTGATGGGTGTTGTTGCTATGGTGACTGTGGTGTAGATGGTAGTGTTGTTGCCATGGTGACCCTGTCTATAACACTGTCTCTGGCCCTCCAGTGTCTGTGCGCTACTGTGGTAAGTGTTGTTTCTCCCCTCACCGCTGCTTTTGTGTCTAACCGGGTTCTCTCTCTCTCTCCTCTCCTCTCCTCCCTCTCACCTCCCTTTCTTTTCGGGTTATCCTCACCCATATTTATCCCCCTCTCCATTTCTCCCTCGCTCTCTGCCCACGCCTCCCCGTTATCCGATTTTCACCCCCTCCCCTTACCTTCTTCACCTCTCCCTTGACTATTTATTTGCGTATCCGTCCCTCTCTCCTTCCCTGTCCCTCTGTCCTCTTCTGTGTGTCTGTGTGTGCTCTACCTGTGCTGTATCCGTGGCTGTGGTGTGTGTGTGCATGTGTGTGTCTTCTCTGTGCTCACACAGCTGCGAAGGAAAGGGAGGCAGCGTGGAAATAACCTCAGTGTATGTACCCGTCTCCCCCATCTCTCCCCCATCTCTCCCCCTTCTTTCTTTCTTTCTTCTCTCTCTTTCTTTCTTTCTTCTCTCACTCACTGATTCACTCACTCAAGAAAACCCTTATTCTCTTTCTCTGTCTGTCTCCATCTGCCTCTCTCTCCTCATGACATCTCCTAACATGGTTGTGAATTTCTAAGTCAGTTAAACACATAGTTCTTAGCTGATTCAACTGGATTTCATAAGTTCAGACAATTTGATTAATTATAGCCATCTGAACTTTTTTTGTCAACACAACTGTTATGTTGCTTCAGTTGATTTGACTTCATGGTTGTGGATTTCTAAGTTGAGTACACACATAGCGCTTAGCTGATTCAACTTGATTTCATAAGTTTAAAAAAATTGCAACTCAACAAAGGTTGCTGACTTGGCTATATAAAATTAGTCATTTTGACTGAATCGCAATATGTTTTTGTACAGTGTGTCTCCCTCTCTCCCCCACCTCTCTCTTTCTCTCTGTCCTCTCTCTGAGTTTATCCATTTATGTGTATCTTATGTGTCTTTCCTCTCATTTCTCTCTTTTCTCAAACAATAGCTGGTACTCTTCCCCTCCTATTTGTCTTTGACTACCCTGTTTGTTGACACATAAGACTGACTGATTGCAGGGTAGGAGCTTCAAGCTCTGATTCTTCCACTAACCAATTTCAATTCAGTTCGAATCAAATGTGTTTTATGGCATGATTACTCTAACGCTAAAACCCAAATTGACCCCTATCCTCTAATGTAGATCTTATCTAAAAAGATTGGTTACTGTATGTACACTGAGTATACCAAAAATTAGGAACACCCAATGGCGATTTTAGCATGTCAATTTTGGTGGGAGAATGTTTGTTTATTTTATTCATGCCAGCAAAGCCACCACACAACACAACACTAAACAATACATTCATTGCACTATAATGGTGACAAACGGTGCCCAAAAGCTGTTAGGGCCTACGTAAAGCTGTTCCAACAGCAGAGTTTTCTTTTCAGCACCATGGAGGGAATCCTTACCACCGCTACACCTGGCTATCAGGAGAGCCTTGTCTGGCAGCGAAACAGTTCATTCAGCCTCATTTACTGCCTTTTAAAAAACATAACTGACATAGCTGACTTGCTTAAATAAATGTGGTTTCTACTGGTAATTGAGAGGTACAAACTATGGCATAAGGGAACGAGGAGAGGCAATCAGTAATTTTGATTACAACATTAATGAGCGAGCTAAGACGGACGTAGCCAATATAACTATTTGTTCAGCGACAGAAATGTACAGTTACAGAATTCAGAACAAGGGCCGTTCTTATCGTATTGTCCCTGTACACAAAGTCAGAACCTTAGGAAAAAAAGGGGGCATATAAGCCTAGTTAAATAAAATAATAAACAAATAATAAGCAGACAATTATGATGAAATTTCTCTAAAACAGGCTATAGGCTACATGTGCACCACCAAGTCAGAACAATAGGCTAAGTTATGAGAGGGAAAAGGACCAAATTGTGAGGCACATGGGCTACTAACAGCTTACTACACAACATACACTTAGTATTACTTTATTAGCTACAGTATACATATCTCCCTGGCATATTACATCATTTATGCAGCAGCATACAACACATTTTTGAACTCACCGTTCTGCTGCGCTCACTTGAACAGGAAGGTGGCTCGGCGGTCCTTCTTGTGGACACATTTTGTCATGAAACATTGTCATCAAAGTCTGGCATTCTCTGGATTTATGGTGCTTTCAAGACAACTGGGATTCGGCAAAAACAAGGCAGAATCATGACGTCAGTGATCTTCAGGTCTGAGCTCTAGAAAGAGGCCCGAGTTCCCGACTTGGAATTCCGAGTTGGACGACCGTTCAAAACGTATTTTCCCAGTCAGAACTCCTTTTTTTTCCAGAGTTCCCAGTTGTCTGGAACTCACTGAAATCTGAAATTTCGGGGTTCCGAGTTTCCAGGTGTTTTGAACGCAGCAGAAATCATGTTGGATTGACAACATGGCCAATGTATTCAACCCTTTCTGGCCCATGGTGTTGTGTGTGAATGTTTATCCTTTTAAGCTTGGAAAAGAGACCCTTAAACCCAGACTTGGCCCACACACCCTTTCCACCAAATAGCAGGCAGTGGAAGCAAAATAGTATTTAGCCACTGATTCCTTCCAAACTGCTCATTCTTGAATTTGCGATTTCCAACTTGTTGTGTAATGTTTATGGCCGAATTATCTATAATTTCTCTTCATATGACAAGGATTGAAAAGGATTTGCCTCTAGACTGTCGATGTGATTCATGATGATGACTGCTTGTCTAACTTGCTAGCTAAGATTTTGAAAGTATGACGTTGACATGATCAGTCCAATCAACGCTACGGTAGATATAACGTGATTTGACGTCATTTTATCTGTGGCCAATGACCTTGAGCCTTCTTGGATGGGCACTTCTATTGTAAATTTATGGCAGCACCCAAGGCAGCTTGAACTTTCTAGCTCTTCCTGTAGATTTTACGGTGACGTAGTGTCCCCATGAGTGACAGAACACTGAGCCAATCACGGCGCAACTGGAGAAGATTGCCAACCCCTATGCTCTGTATTTTCCGCTGGCTGCCCCACCCCCACAGAAAGCACTGAGCTAGGCTGAAACACCTGCTGTGTTTTGGAGTTACCTTACTCAAGAAAGCAAAAAAGAGACCATGTTTGTATGCGGCTTTATTAAATCAATAAAATATATTTTTTACACTGTTTGCAAACTGATATGTGACATGTATTAATGCCAAAAGAACATGCAGAACAGCCTCCAGTCTCATTGTCCTCAGATCGACCACTTACCAAATGCGCTAATGTTTTTCAGCCATGGCCTGCAAAGCCACCATTCATCGTTCTGGCGCCGCCTGAGAGCCTATGGGAGCGTTAGAAAATGTCACGTTATGCCAGAGATCCCCTGTTTTGGTTAGAGATGATCAAGAAGACCAAGAAATAGTCAGAGAGAGCGCTTCCTGTTTGGAATCTTCTCAGGTTTTGGCCTGCCAAATGAGTTCTGTTATACTCACAGACACCATTCAAACAGTTTTAGAAACTTTAGGGTGTTTTCTATCCAAATCAAACAATTATATGCATATTCTAGTTACTGGGCAGGAGTAGTAACCAGATTAAATCGGGTACGTTTTTATCCGGCCGTGCAAATACTGCCCCCTATCCCCAATTAATAAGTGACATCAAAAAGGGATCCTAGCTTTCACCTGGTCAGTCTATGTCATGGAAAGAACAGGTGTTCTTAATGTTTTGGATACTCGGCGTCTTCTCAAAATATAAGCAATATGGCAATAGATCCACCCTGCCCTCTGATAAGCCAGATGGATTTTTGCCATATTACTTACATCTTGCCTGGTGAATGTGATTATGCGAGGTCAGGATGTTGGAACAAGGCTAATTTACTTACCTCTCTAGTCCTTGTGCCAAGTGCCAAGCGGGTGGGGTCAAGGTGTTGATTTGGGATTGGCAAACTCTGCACCCTCTCTCTGTCTCTCTCTCTTCCTGCTGCTGCTGCTCTGTGTTGGGTGTACCATGTGTGTTGCGTGTACCATGCCTGTGTGCTTGTCTGTGCTGATGTCATCAATGTGCTGCTGTATTGGTGTTGGTTTTCCATGCATGCCAGGAATATGTGTGCCTTTGTTGGAGTGATTTTGTGCGTGCGTGCGTGCATGCATGTGTGTGTTTGCGTGTATGTGTATGCTTGGTGAGTGTGTTTGTTGTGTGTGCTTGGTGTGTGTGTCCATGTGTGTTTGTGTGTGTGAGGGTATCCTAGCTACACACTGTCTGCTGGTTTCAGTCCATTATCATCTATTCTGGTTTCAACCTGGAATACCAGGGGAGTTAACTCTACAGCCAAATGATCCCTTCGTTCAATAAAGAATCGGAAACCAGCAGACACTGGCGGACTAGTACTGAGCAGGCCTGGTATATACAGTATGCACTATGCAGGTGTGTACCAGTAGCATTATAGGCACTGTCCTGGTGTCCAGCAGCCCTAGGAGGTCAGAGCGGCTCCCCGTGCCCCAGAAAGAGAGCTCCTGAGTGGGGCTGAGGACTCGGGACAGCTCCTATGTGCACGCTGGCAGAGGGGGCTGGCAGAGCCTTGTGCGCAGCCTGGATTGTGTTATGATTTTGGGGGAGGGATTGGTTGGGGATGGGGTGGGTTAGTCTTTTGGGGGATTAGGAGATACTGACCTATCTTTCCAGATGAAGTCATGGATGCATGTCAGGCATGGCCT